>NC_067407.1:116073239-116373325 GCF_009764475.1 Pristis pectinata
TAAAGGGGCTAGCTATTTCATCTACTTCTTATCCAAAATATACATTATTATTGAATGGGAGAGGGGATATATTTTCAGTTGCAGAACAGGCTTCTTAATAAAACTGGCATTTAGTGCATCCACATGAAAGCCCAATGACATGTAAACTGAAGTCTTGCTCAAGATGTTGTTTTGTTTTTGATTGAATCACTTCTAAGCATTGAAAAGACCTAATACTGTAACCCGGTAGCGTAAAGCCATATAGCTGTGAACATAACCTACCGTAATCACCAGCACAGGTTGAAAAGGATCAAAACGGGTAAGTCAGGGACTCTTCTTTAACTCTTGATTTTCTAAAAGTTTTGCCACTCATGTCAGCTTCTTAGAAAGTAAATAACTTTTACTTTTACACAGGCACTTTAGAGCAATAACATGTAGGCACCCTTTTAATGTTGGAACAAATGGAAATGAATTTGCAAACAGAGATCTCCTTAAATCAGCAATCAAATAATTGATATGAGGAACTATCAGTTAGGACACCAAGAAAATCTCCCTATTCTTCATTACTAGTGCTGTGGAACCTTTTACATTTCCCTAAGTGAACAAGAAGGCCTTGACTTAACATGTCCTCCAAAAGGATGCATCACCAGCAGTGTAGCATTTGGTCTCGATTATGCCAACCTGGATTGGGTGATGACATTTCTGGAGTTCAACCTGCTGACTCAGAGGCAAGAGTGTTAGCACTGATAGCTTTTAACTAAGCTTACAGATCAATGTCCTGAGAAGATATTATTATATTTCCCAACAGTCCTCCAGAGTTTCAGCATGCACCCAAGAGGCAAATACACAAGTTTTCTTGGAGCATAGAGTCGAACCACGCCAACTTTTGCTAGCCGCTCTGAATAGAACCTCTGGCTTTTAGCTATTGAAACTGAAATATGTCCCAGAGTTATGTGCATGTGCTATAAATGTGGAATTCTGAGACTTAATTACAGATTAAGGGGAGTGCAATCTTGCTGGAATCCCCCATAGTGACCAAGGAATCACCAATCGGATCTTGGGCCAGATCAAACCCACAGCCAGCATCTGAGATCCCATTGATCTCACAGGGATTGTAGGGCAAAGATTTCAGAAGATAGGAGAAGGGAAATCACTTTTTAAAATTTATTTTAACTCTCCATTCTAAATAAGTCATCTTAACTCTCCTTCCCATCCCCATACCGACCTGTCTGTCCTTAGCCTTCTCCATTGCTACAGACGATTAGAAGAACAACACCGTGTATTCCACTTGAGTATCTTACTGCTCAATGGTACGAACATTGAACTTTCCATTTTCAGGTAACACACACCCCCACTTCCTCCTCCCACACACAATCACCTGTCCACCCTGGCTTCCTCTCCCTTTGTTCACCTTTGCCATGTCCTCCCTGCCCCTCCCCCTCTGGTGCCATCTGGCCATCATCCCCCCATTCATCTGGTCCCACCTATCACCAACTTGCCTCTGACCTGCAACGCTTTGGACTGCTATGTACTGGCAATCTTTCCTCTTCTGTCTCAGTCCTGATGCTAGGTCTCGACCCCAAATGTTGAATTACACCTCTTGCCTCCACGATGCTGTTCGACCCACTGATTTCTTCCAGCATTCTGTTTTTGTTCCAGATTCCAGCATCTGCAGCTCCTTTTGTCTTCAGAAATGGGAGTCGCATAGTTCTCAAGTCTGTCATTCAATGAAATCATAGTTGCACATACACATCAAATCTGATCCCTAGTAGCCACATTGCTTAGTTAGTGCCATGAAGTAATTCATTACTGGTCAATAGCACTAAGCGTGCTATGTATTAGTGTCAGTGCATTGTACTCTGTCTATAATTTTGATGGAACTGAATATACAGACACCATGATAAATGCGAACAGTCAGCAATGTACCAGAGAGCATGATGCATCCCTATCAGAAAGGAAGTATACTGCAAAAAAAAACTTTAATATGTTTCTGAAGTGATGGCTATGTGATAACAATCTAATGTGCTAAAATACTAAGAATAGGATTGCTAATTGAAGAGAACACAGCACTCATTCTTCAGTCAACAGGATTATTTTCAACATTTCAAAGGCATATCTTTCTGTTTTATTATTGGCCAGCAGTTTAGACTTTTTTTGCCCTTCACATCCTGCCCAAATCTTCAGTGACTAATCCCTGTTTTTCCCATAATTATTATTGCATGTGGTTAAGACACAGCAGTTAGTCAGGAGCTACTGTTCACAGTTAAATGAAAACAACCGCAGTTTTTGTGTTTACATAGGCTACTCAATGCAGCGAAAGATCCCAAAGCAGGAGAATTAGCAAACACAATTTGACACTAATCATCTTAAGGAGATATTGAGGCTGATAATCAAAAGCCTGATTAAAAAGATACATTTTAAGGAGGAATACACAAAAATTGCTGGAGGAACTCAGCAGCTCAGGCAGCAACCATGGAGGGAAATAAACAGTCGATGTTTCGGGCTGAGACCCTTCATCAGGACTGGAAAGGAAGAGGGCAGAAACCAGAATAAGAAGGTGGGGGGAGGGGGAGGAGCACACGCAGGCAGGTGATAGGCAAGTCCAGGTGAGAGGGGAAGATAGGTGGGTGGGGGAGGGGGAGAAGATGTAGTAAGCTGAGAGGTGATAGGTAGAAGAGGCAAAGAGGTGAAGAAGAAGGAATCTGGTAAGAGAGGGCAGTAGACCATGAAATAAAGGATGGAAGAGGGAGGAGAGGAGATGGGCAGGTCATCAAGGAGGGGGAAGGGAGCCACAGAAATAAGGGAAGGCAAAGGAATGGGGGGGGTGAAAGAAAAAGAAGGGGTGGGGTTACCAGAAGTTAGAGAAATCGATGCTGAGGCCATCAAGTTGGGGACTCCCAAGGCAGAATATGAGGTGTTGTTCCTCCAACCTGCGTCTGGCCTCAACGTGGCAGTAGAGGAGGCCATGGATAGACATGTCAGTATGGGAGTAGGATGTGGAATTGAAGTGGATGGCCACCGGAGGTCCTGGCTGTTGTGGGATCTTTTATGGAATAGGACGGATCTTTAAAAGAATGGAGGTGGAGGGACAGAGTTAGGTGGTACGGTGGCACAGCCAGTTGAGCCGCTGCCTCACAGATCCAGTGACCCAGGTTCAACCCTGACTTTGGGTGCTGTCTGGGTGGAATTTGCACATTCTCCCTGTGACCACGTGGTTTTCTTCGGCTGTTCTTGTTTCCTCCCACATTCCAGTGTTGTGCGGGTTGGTGGCTTGATTGGCCAATGTAATTTGGCCCAAGCGTGTAGCTGAGAGGTAGACTCTTGGGGGGAGGGGATGCAATTGATGCGAAGATGTGGAGAATAAAATAGAACTAGCGTAGGATTAATGTGATGGGTGCTTGATGGTCAGCACGGATTCAATGGGCTGAACGGCCTGTTTCTGTGCTCCATGACTCTGGCTAAGGGAGGGAATTCCAGGACTTGAGGGAATGGCAGCTGAAAACATTGCTGCCTATGGCAAAGCAATTAAATTTATGGATGCTCAAAATTCAGGAAGCAAAGAACCAGACATTCCAAAGGATTAAAGAGCTGGAGAAGATCACTAAAAATGGAAGGCAAGGCCATGGATCGCATTTTAAACAACGTGTTATATTTTGTGAGTTAACACCCAATACCGAATACATCTGTTACCAGGAATGGAGGGCTTGAGTTATAAAGAGAGACTGGATGACTGGGGCTTTTTTCCTTGGAGCATAGGAGACTGAGGAGTGACCTTATAGAGGTGTATAAAATCATGAGGGGTATAGATAAGGTGAATGGCCACAGTATTTTTCCCAGGGTAAGGGAGTCTAAAACTAGAGGGCATAGGTTTGTGAGAGGAGAAAGATTTAAAGGGAACCTGAGGGGCAGGTTTTTCACACAGAGGGTGGTGAGGTATATGAAATGACCTGCCAGAGGAAGTGGTAGAGGCAGGTACATTTACAACATTTAAAAGACATTTATATAGTTACACAGATAGGAAAAGTTTAGAGGCATATGGACCAAATGCAGGCAAATGGGGACTAGCTTGGGTAGGCAACTTGGTTGGCATAGAAGAGTTGGGCTGAAGGGCCTGCTTCCATGCTGTGTAACTCTATAACACAAGGCTGATATGCCACTTAGGGCATCAGAAGCAGAGTTCTGGATGATCTCACGTTTATTGAGGACAAAAGATGTCAGCAAGGAGGAATCATTAATAGTTTGAAAAATGCAAAACATTGATATTTTTTGTTATCAGTTTTTTCCTTCTTCTCCACTTATAAAGGCATTGATTGTTCACCAAAGTAGCTGTCAAGAATCCTCAGCATCATATACTCCGACCTCAGTGGATTGACAATGTCTTGGTTAACCATCAAACATGAAATAATAGCATCTCTAAGAATGCTGCACTGGAATTAGGTCCTACACACGTCTTTGAATTGTAGACTTGTCCCATATACAAGTGTACTATAACTGAGCCACCGATGACACCTACAGAGTCACAAGAATACAAGAAAAGGAGTTGACCATCAGATCCTACAAATATGATAATGTCCAAAGAAAGCTCTGTTAGATACAGGCCATCCCCAGGTTATGAACATCTGACTTATGGATGACCCATACATACAAATGAGCTCCCATAACATTATTGAATTTAAAGGTCTGATGTACATACATATGTTTGGTCCTACAAATGGCAGAACTAGTTTCCTCTCTCTCTCCACTTTGAGTAATTTTTCTCACCCACGATTGAGTAATTGTTCAGGCACAGTACTGTAGCGGTTAGTGTAACGCTGTTACAGCGCCAGTGACACGGGTTCAATTCCAGCCACTGTCTGTAAGGAGTTTGTACATTCTCCCTGTGTCTGCATGGGTTTCCTCCAGATACACCGGCTTCCTCCCACATTCCAAAGACATACGGGTTAGGAAGTTGTGGGCATGCTATGTTGGCGCCAGAAGCGTGGTGAGACTTGCAGGCTGCCCCCAGAACAATCTACGCAAAAGATGCATTTCACTGTGTGTTTCGATGTACATGTGACTAATAAAGATATCTTATCAGCTTGATGTGCTTTTGATGCCATTCATTACAATACCATGGAGCTATGTTTACCATATTGAGTGACTTTGTGTATCTTCTGACTTATGGACAAAATCAACTTATGGATGACTGTTAAAATGGAACCCATCCATTACCCAGGGACAGGCTGTATTGTCAAACTTGAATTGCATATCATAAATCTGTGTTTGTGTCTTTAAGTAGTCTACAAATTTCTGAATGGTCTAATTTTATTGTAACTTATTGCAGAAGCTAAGGCAATATCTTTGTTTGGTACCAGCCAAAACTTCTCATTCTCAAAAACACCTCATTTCTCCAATCTCTTAGAAGCTTCACACCTTCTTCGACTATCCTCTGGTAAAACATTTTTAGAAAGCAATTGCCTTCCTGAGTCTGCTTTTTAAAAGCTGTTCTATATTCTTTATGTTATCCCTGACTTATATATATTTAAGTTCTAGGGTCTGATGTGAAGAATCGATTTCGGGCTGCATAGGTTCATCCAGATCATGAGGTTGGCCTTTTTGAAACAAGGAATTTAATATGAGGAGAATACTCCTTACTGGAAATGTTTCTGCTATTGGAGTGGCTTTATTGTGGATCTCCAACCATTGAGAGAGGCAATTTTCCTTATTGTCCACTGATGTCAGGGGTGAATTTTGGAAGAATACGCAACCATCACCTCCAACATCCCACCACTTCCCTGCCTCCCACAGAAATAAAGAAGGTCCATTATGGCTCAATTAATCAAATGACTGCAGACCAAGGGCTCTATCACCAATTTGTGGAGGCTTTGTGGACCTCAGTGATGGAAAAGTAAAAGAGCATAAGTTTGCACTGACCTGGAAAAGGTAAACATCATTGCATTGCATCAATTTGTACAAGAAGTCTGAGAAAGATATTTTGGGGGTCTGGCTTTGAAGGGTACTAGCACATGAAGACACAGGCTTCAGCACGAACCAACACCCTCAGGACAAGAAGCATAACTTTGAGAGACTAAATGAGTGTCCCTTTGAATCATTAAAAAAAGGAGAGAATAGAGGCCATAATGGTCCTATCCCAGTCTTTTATCTAAATTGTCTCCTCATGAACCACTAATTACAATGAAAATAAGTACATGTTGCAACATTTATTGTACTAAGAAATTCCCACTAATCAACTACAGCCTCTTACTCAATCGCCCTACGGTAAAGATGTCATTATTGTTAATTCTCCAGTGTGGGCATCATTGTTCTTCCAGGATGTGGAAGAGATTCATAACTTGTCTACAGGCCAAGAAACGGTATCTAAAATGAAGGCCACATGTAAAATAGGAGCTGCAAAATGTGGAAATAAGAGATATGGAACTGCCAGGCCTCAACTAGGTGCAGCTGGCAAACTCCAGCCACCTGGTAGATCCACTTGCAGCTCACTGAAATACAGGACATTGGCCAACTACTAAAGTTGACTACCTAATGGATCAGGACCTATCAGGGTGGTGGCATTAAGAAAGGATTCAAAAGCTCCAGCAGTGAGCTGTAGTTTTTCTTGAAGCATATGGAGGGAGTACTTCCAAGACATGAAAGAAAAATTGTTTTTGAACTGGTCGCTCAGACCTTGATGCAATAAAGCAGGACCCAGGTACCACTACTGCATCCTTTTCTCCCCGAACCCTCCAACTGGCCAAGAATTTCGACTCATGCTTCAGTGGACTAGGAAGTAATTCAGGCAGATGCATTGCATGTCTAAATGTGGCATGAACCAGTCTGGTAACTTGTGCAATTCCAGCACGTTGAATAGCATACCAGATCACAATGGAAATATGGAGGACTAACCCTGATTTGTTATAGAGTTGTACAACACAGAAATAGGCCCTTTTGTCCACCACGTCCATACCAATATTTTTTGCCCAGCTTGACTAATCCTATCTGCTCGCATTAGTTCCATATTCTTTTATGCTTTGTCTATTCAAGTGCCTGTCTAAATGCTTCTTAAATGAAAAGATTGCATCTGATTCCACATATTCCTCTGGCAGTGAGTTCCATGTGACTCACTCTGTAAAACAACCTTTGCCCTCAAATCCCCTTTAAAACTCTTTCCTCTCACCTCAACCTATGCCTTCTTGTTTTTGATACCCCTACCATGGGAAAAAAGATTCTGATTATCTACTCTATCTACGCTTCTTATAATGTTATGTACCTCCATCAGGTCACCCCTCAGCCCCCTTCACTCTAGGGAAAACAAACCCAGCTTCTCCAATCTCTCCCCATAACTAAAGTCCTTCAATCCAGGCAATATCCTGGAGAATTGCCTCTACAATCTCTCCAGCACAACCACATCCTTCCCATTGTGTAGAACTGCACACAGTACCATGTGCATCTAACCAGTGTTTTGTAAAGTTGCAACATAACATCCCACCTTTTATATTCTATGCCCTGACCGATGAAGGCAAGCATGTCAGATACCTTCTCCAGCACCCTACCTACTTCTGTTGCCACTTTTAGGGAACTATGGACTTGAACTCCAAGGTCCTCCTGTTCATCAACATTCCTTAGCACCCTGCCATTTACTGTAACTGTCCTACCACTACTCGACTTCCCAAACTGCATCATCTCGCACTCGACAGGATTAAATTTCATCTCCACCCAACTTTCCATCTGATCTATATCCTATTGTAGCCTTAGACAACCTTCCTCATTACCCACAGCACCACCAATTTTCATGTCATCTGCAGACTTACTAATCATACCTCAACATTCAGATCCAAGTTATTCATGTACATCACAAATAACAAGAGTCCCAGCAATGATCCCTACGACGAACCACTAGCCACGGACATCTAATCAGAAAAGCACCCTTATGTCATTAGGAAAATGTGCATCTCTGAGCTGAATTCCTCTGCCATTCCATCAATTATACAACAGGGATTACTGGTCATTGTTAAAGAAGAGGACTTCTGGCTGATAGTTCCAGACACTGTGCCAATCCAAAGGTCTCTTTCACAATATGGTTCTTCAGAAACTGAGGACTTCTTCTGCTCTATGTGATCCACATCAATGCTGAAATACATACACTATTACTCCAATCTATCCAATTATTTATCAGTGTAATAATACACATTGCTCCCTCAGTGAAGAACATGGTTGACATTAACATTGTGCCCACCATGTGACCTGCCTAGTAATTTTCTCAGATTCCATTGGCCCAATGCCTTTTATTGGCAGGACAATAAGATGTGGTGCAACAGGGAACAACACATTTGACATATTCGATTTGACTGTTTGAAAGAAAAGGTCAACCATCAAAGCAAATTTCCTCAGCTATAGAATCAACACCTTGTCCCAAGATATCATTCCCCACCTATCTATTTTGGGATAGGAGAAAGGAACCAATCTTATTATTAATTTCTCACATACATTCTGCACAATGCCACATCATTTGCTAACTTACTTTTTCAAGGTCTTTATGTTACCAACAGGCATCTGATGTCAGCTGAGAGACCACAACCATATCACTCGAGTTGACTGACCAAGGATGGGCTTTATAGTCAAAACCAAGAATGTGAGAAACAAGGAAATATTAATTCAAAAGATCTTCTTCTTCTCTGATATTTCTTTCCTTCCAGAGTCCCATTCTCTCTACAATCTCCCATCTATTGCCATGCCTGGAATATCTTCAATTCTGGCCTTTTGTACATCTCCAATTTTTTCATTTTACCATTGATAGCTTTCTGCTGTCATGACCATAATCCCTGGAATTCCAACCTTCACTCAGCCAATTACCCTTTTCTTTCTTCCCAATTTACTGCTTAAAGCCTTTTGTCAAAATTTTGGTTACTTCTCCTAATATCAGAAGTGGCTTGACGAAGTTCAGTGAAGCATCTTGGGATTTTTAGCAAAAACACTACAGATGTTGGAAAGCTGAAATAAAAACAGAAAATGCTGGAAACGCTAAGTGAACATGGAGCCTCAGACTCAAACTATTAACTGTTTCTCTTTCCACAGATGCTGCTTCATCAGCTAGTGTATCCAAGTTTCATTTTTTTTATTCTACTTTGGGATGTTTTACTGTATCCAAGGTGCTATATAACTACAAGTTATTATTGTTTAAGTTAACTCCTTCTCTGTTGTGCTTATTTATCTAGTGTTCCTTCTGATACATACTGATACCTGTAAATAAAAGACAGTATCCAGTATCCACAGTATTTTGTTTCTCTGTGGTTTCCCTCAGAGGGAGCAAGGTCACAGAACAGCCACTAGAGAGCAGAAACAAATCTCTCTGCAACTTCTGTACTTGGACTATTTTTGAACACATGATAAAAACTCTTTTATTTCAGTAAGGAGATGAATTTGGCATGAGGCTGCTAATACAATGATAGCACCAACAGTTCACACATGAGGCCATGAGCATTCTGGTTACTACATCTTAGGAAAGAGGGAACACAACATGGGTTTACCAGAATGATACCTGGACTCAAAGGGTTAAATTAGAAGTGAGAATTGAAACTAAGATTATATTCCCTGCAATTTAGGATGATATGATCGAAGTTTTTAAGAAGATAAGGGGAACAAAAGGATAGATATAGGGAAACTATTACCTCCAACTGGGAAACCTAGGAGCAGGAGCATAGTCTGCGATTGAGGCCAAATCCACTGCAGCTTTGTTACTGCAGCCATTTCAGGAGTAGAGTTAGGAAACCAATATTCTTTTGTCAATTGTTAATGTTAAGTCTGAGATCGAAAGTTCTTTTTTAATAATCAGAAACATTAAAGGATATGGGAAACAGACAAATATATGCAGTCAAGTCATGGATTTCCCATGATTGCATTGAATGATGAAAGAAGCCAGAGAGGCTATGTTTCTATGTTCCTATGTTTGTAATTTCTTTAAAAATCAAGTATCATGTGACACAGTGCACGAACATTGTTTGCTGTTGGTTCATTGATGCTAGTTCGAACTCATAAGCAAGCAGCTATTTTTACACTGATTATCTACAACAGGGTGGACCAGCTGGAACATGCGCTCATCTGCCCAGGATTCATTCCAAATTTGGCCTCAAGTTCCAACCACAGTAAATTGTGAGGCTACTACATGAGTGCCTCAGTGTGGCCCACCTGTGATTCCTTGGCAAGGTTGGCCAGAGGTGATACAGAGCTGACTCATAGCTAAAGTCTGGGGCAACAGATATGAGCCATTCTGCAATTGGCTAACCTGCCCAGGTTGACGCTGAGTTACAATGTTGCTGTAATGTCACTCATTCTCATTTTGACTTCACATTAACTCAAGCAAAAAAATCTCTCAATTGCTCAGCCTTCAGTTGGTCACTTCCACCTGTGATCTAAGGTTTGCCGGTTTGGTCAGCATAGATCTGGAAAAGGTGAGTGGAATTAATGGGTGACAAGATTCATGCTGTTGACGTTGAATTTGGTACCAGGCTTCATAAGGATCACAGCAAGAATTATAGCTTGATAATTCACAAGAATTACAGCAAGATCTTGATCAGCCGAGGGATGACAAAGGAGTTTAATTCAGGTAAGTGCGAGTTGATACATTTTGGGAAGGCAAATCAGGGTAGGACATTCACAGTGAATGGCAAGGCCCTGGAGATTGTACGAGATGATAAGAGGCATAGATTGAGTGGACAGTCAGAAACTTTTTCCCAGGGCGACAATGTCTAACTCTAGGGGGCATAATTTTAAGGTGATTCAAGGAAGAAAAAAGGGGGATGTCAGGGGTAAGTTTTTGACACAGAGAGTTTGGGTGCATGGAATACACTGCCGGCAGAGGTTGTGGGGGCAGATACATTAGGGACATTTAAAAGACTCTTAGATAGACACATGAATGATAGAGAAATGAGGAGCTATGTTGGGGGTGGGGGAAAGGTTTAGATAGATTTTAGAGCAAGATAAAATGTCAGCACAACATTGTGGGCCAAAGGGCCTGTACTGTGCTTTAGTGTTCTATGTTCTATAACAGAGGGACCTAGGAGTACAAGTACATGGTTCCCTCAAAGTGGTAGCACATGCAGATAGGGTGGAGAAGAAAACTTTTGGCACACTGGCCTTCATCAGTCAGGGAACTGATCACAGAAGTTGGGATGTTATGTTGCAGTTGTACAAGACCTTGGTGTGACTGCATTTGAAATAGTGTTTTCTGTTTTGGTCACCCTGCTATAGGAAAGATGCCATTAAGCTGGAAAGAGTGCAGAAAAGATTTACAAGGATGTTGCCAGGACTCGAGGGACTGAGTTATAAAGAGAGGTTGAGCAGGCTAAAACTTTATCCATTGGACCATAAGAGAATGAGGGGTGATCTCATAGAGGTGTATTAAATCATGAGGGCCATAGATAGGGTGAATGCACACAGTCTTTTTCCTAGGGTTGAGGAGTCAAGAACTAGATAACATAGGTTTACGGTGATAGGGGAGAGATTTAATACGGACCAGAGGGGTAATCTTTTCACCCAGAGGGTGGTCCATGTATGGAATGAGCTGCCAGAGGAAGTGGTGGAGGCAGGTACATTAACAACATTTAAAATAATCTTGGACAGGTACATGGATAGGAAAGACATGGGCCAAAGACAGGCAAGTGGGATTCATTTAGTTGGGCATCTTGGCTGGCATGGGCCAGTTGGGTTGAAGGGCCTGTTTCCGTGTGGTACGACTCTATGACTGTGGGGTTCGGGGAGTGTGCTGGAGCTAAATAGGTCATGCGCTGTCAAATTCACAGTCTCTCCCTGTTGAATTAGGTCAGGCATGAGTGATCATGCCCAGAGATTGGTCCTCACTGACTCTGACATCTCAACATAAACATGACTGCATCAGAAACCTTGTAATTTCCAAAGAGTGACATTCCCTTTCTTAGCCATTCCATAAGCCCAAGAGGCCTAAGGGTTAAGTATGTCCTCACATTGGATACAGGAAAATAATTCAAATAAGTCTCTTGGTGCTAATCTTGGAAATTGCTTAAGCACACAGTATCACTCACTCCCACTTGCTCCCCTCTCAGGTACCACTGAGTGAAAGTAAATTGTCCTGAATGCTGGAATTCCAAGCAACAGCAGCAGGGGATGGGGCAGAATTCACTTTTCTCTGTTTCAGTTGGTTCCCATTCTCAGCCATGTTGTGACTGACAGACAGCTTTCCAATGCTCAACAATCTTCTCATGAATAGGAAGAGAATGGAATAGGTTGAAGGTAAAAGTTTTTGTTGGTTCAATGACCCTTGCCTCTGCCAAAACCGTCTGTGAAAGCCACGAAGCAGATCTCTGCCAGCCCCATAGAACCACACTCATGGCCCAGCAACATTTAAGGTCCAGTAATTAAATCTCCTGGTTGTTTTATTTCATCTCAATATAACTGCTAGTAAAAATTGGATGGAGTGAGAAGCAATAATGACCATTTCCAGGTTCATAGTGTTATAGAGTCATGGTCAGAGAGTTACACAACACAGAAACAGTTGCGTCAGCAGGCTGAGTCTGTGCCAACCACCAAACATCCATTTAAACTAATCCTGCACTCATCTCATTCCAGTTTCCCTACATTCCCATCAATTCCACTTGGGTTCTAACACTAACTTAAACACCAGGGGAGATTTACAGTGTACAGTTAATCAACCAACCTGCAAGTCCTTGGCAAGACACAGAACACTGGGGGAACTCAGCAGGTCAGGCAGCATCTATGCAGGGAAATAGACAGTCAACATTTTGGGTCAAGGCCCTTCATCTGGATTCCCTGTCACCTTCATCGCAGTTCAGTCTACTTCCCTCCGTAGGTGCTGCCTGATCTGCTGAGTTCCTCCAGTGATCTGTGTGTTGCTGCAGTTTCCAGCACCTGCAGAATCTCCTGTGTCTGCACGCATCTTTGGGACATGGGAGGAAACTGGAGCATGCAGAGGACACCCACACGGTCACAGGGAGAATGTGCAAACTGGTAACGTTCAGCACTGGAGGTCAGGATTGCCGGAGCTGAGAGGCAGTGGCACTACCACGGGTGCCACTAACTGCTGATGCCATGTTTCACGTTGTTCCCAAATCTGATTGGGCAATTCGGGGTATGAATCATAATTGCACCCCAATGCAATTTCAATAACAAATGGACATGAAATGACATTGCTCCACCATCAACTATCATCTAGTACATGGCTGAGGAAATTAGTAATCTTAAAGCAATAATTACTGGTCGCTCCAGGGACAATCAAGTTTTGTCTTGCTAAAGGTGATCCAACTGGAGGTGGACATTGCTAAGGTAACTCTCATAGTTACCTTCAGACCTTTTAACCTTGCTCTCCATGGTATTGGCCCCATTTCAGCCTACCCATGTATCTCCCCCAACACTCTGATCAGCTGTGGATTTTGGTGCCAGCCACCCAGTCAGGCTGGGCCACGACCTGCCAAGACTCCAACCTCCCCAGCGCTCTCAAATGTCCCAGGGCTCTGGTTTCCCTGATGCCCCTCCTCCCTGGGGCTCTGATCCACCAATCTCCATGGCCACTGAAGGACCCCCCAGTTCCCACCCATTCCTACACCCCGATCCCAATGACTAAACTGAACCATACCACTCCTTACTCTGATTGTCTTCTGTCTTCCAGCCCCCTTTTCTCACCCAACCCATGTTAGACCTGTCCTTGGCCTCAGATGGCCCATTTTCACAAGAGTCGTAAAGCACGGAAACAGGCCCTCTAGCCCAACATGTCCATGCTGACCAAGATGTCAATCGGAGCTAGTCCCATTTGCCTGTGTTTGCCATGTACCTGCCTCGATGTCTTTTGAACGTTGTAAATGTACCTGCCCCTTCAGCTTCCTCTGGCAGCTTGTCGATAGACCCACCACCCTCTGTGTGAAACACTTGCCCTCAGGCCCTTTTTAAATTTTTCCCCTCTCACCTTAAGCCTATGCCCACTAGTTTTAGACTTCCTTGTCCTGGGATAAAGACGTGACCATCCACCTTAACTGGGCCCCTCATGATTTTATATACCTCAGTAAGGTCACCCACAACTTCCTACCCTCCAGGGAAAAAAATCCCAGCCTATCCAGCCTCTCCTTATAGCTCAAGCCCTCCAGTCCTGGTAACATCCTCGTGAATCTTTTCTGCACCCTTTCCTTTATGAATTATGCAATGTCCTTGCATAAGCCCAAGGCTCCCCAAACTTTGCAATGGCAGATTCATGACCAAAATGCTGGTCAGCATGCCACACAGTGACCAGGGAACACACCATTAACAGTGCACTTCAAGTTCTCATTAAATGTATGCCAGGACACTGGAGAAAATTTCTATTTTCTTCTTCAAAAAATACGATAGGAATTTAAAAATCCATATGAGAGGGTGACAAAAGTATGGTTCAATGTTCCATCTGAAATGTGGCACCCACAACAGTGCACAGCACTATGAGTATGGGTAAAATGTTGGAATCTGGAGTGCGGTTTGACTTCTGAATCAGATTTATTTTAGTTGGGATGGTAACTTTCAGTTCATATATTAGCATGATGTATCTTGGCTTGATCCTTAACAGGAGGAACTAAACCTTTAGCAGCATTGCTCATACTTTGCACATGCTTAAAATAACAGTAATCTTTCCAGGATAGCTTAGATTTGGCTTGAAAGACAGATTTGCAGTAAGGTCAAAAGCTGGAATAGGCACTAAACACGGGTTCCAAAATCAAGACTGTCTTAGGTCTAAGCAAAGAACTATGACTGAGGAATAAATATTATCTTGTAACTCTTCCGTAATTTCGAATGTTTACCATACCTGTATTTTTTTCTGTTGTTTCAACTTCTAAACTCAAGCTGATTGATTGTTCCATGTACTTGCACCTTTAGTGGCAGCATTGCCATTTCTAGTTCTATTTTGTGTCCAACACTTAGTTCATTTGCTGATAACTTTGGGTCGTTCTCAAGCTGCCTTATCTTTGTTCAGGAAGTGCCAGCTTTCATAAGGCTGTTGGTCAGTTTTTGCTGGGGTTTTTCAGCCCTACAACCCTTTGGGACATCTGCGGACCTCCAAATCCCCCCTCTTGCACATCACTGATCTTTATCACCTCACTGTTGGCAGCTGCATCTTCAGCTGTCAAGCCATTAGCACTGGAGTTCCCTTAATCAACTTCTTCAGCCCTGCATCTGTGTTTAAGAATCTACCACTTTGACCAAACTTCTGGTCACTCTCCTAATATCTCATAATTCAGCTTGGTGTCAGATTTTATCTCTGGTTTGGCCTTTTTTTTATGTTTAATGTTAGATATGATCTATATGGTCATAGTTTAGTGTACCAACTGCTGTTTTGGATGAAGGCATTCCACTGCAAATCACAGTACGTTTTTGTTAATGGTATCCTCATCTTTGACAGCAGTAATACATCTCAACAGGGATTAGGCTCATTCCACACCACTCCACTCATGACAAAACAAAGATGAGTTACTCTGCCACAAGATACCGCTGTCCTAGTAATTCTGACCTTACATTGGCAAAGCTCCACAAAACAAATATTCGACTTTCTATCCTGTTTAAAATAACCTGGGGCCATTTGTTTTCTTGTAGCTGTTGGCATTCCTAAAGGCTACTCACAAAGAAACAAGAGCAGATCTTGCAACATTCAGAAATCTATCTTCTTTCAGGATCACCAAAAGAAAGCAGTTGCAAATAAAACATAAGCACTGAAAGCTAAATGAGAACCACAACAAAATCCTTGCGTGCGTCCAGAAAGAAGAGTCTTCGTAACCCCGTTCTAATTTTTGTTCCAGTGTGAAAACTCTGTTCCACCTGAGTCCAGATAAACATGTACCTGGTCCAAGAATAACTCTGGTCCAAGCATGGAATTCCAGTCAGCCAAGCCACCTTCCGTTCACTCCTATTGTGTAAATTTCCTGATCCAAGTATAACATGAAGCACAAAATCCTGTTGCAGTCTGAAAATCTTTCTCAGTCCTCCGGGTTTTGTAGGTCAATCAACGACCAATCCCTACCAGGTGCTTACAGTGAATTTTAGAGTTTTGACCACTAGTTTTTTCAGTATTTTACATTGAATTGTTGAAAGAGTGACTATAACTAGAGATGGCACATCCTGAAGTGACTATTTTTACTTCCAGATTATGAAACTCTCCACCTACTGTGATTTTGCTCTGTCTGAAGTGGCTCGTTTGTTCATTAAGTGAGCTGTGCAGGCCAGGAGTCAATGACCCACAGGCCACACATCCTAGGAGTGTGGAGAGAAAATTGGAAGGGGGCAATAATATAATGCAGTTTGACAAATGAGATAGGGAATTGTCAGCATTCATCAACATGGCTTTGTCATTAATTCTTTTAAAGGTCAAACATCTGTAATGATTTATGCTTGGCTTTTCCCTGTTTTTATTGATTAAAAATAATACTCTTGTTTAAATAAGTGAGTACTGATAAACTGACTTGGAGAACTAGTGAACCTGGAGAAGATGAATTAACTTGCACGTAATCCAAACAACAATACAAGTGTGTCACCTTTGGTGAATTATTAATGTGTTAATTTGGATTCTTCACACAAACCGCACCATGCAGTGCTTAAATAAAAAAGTTAATGATCATTCCATATAACAGTTCTCAACAAGAGTTACCAATAGTAACACTCTGTAATATTGCCATGATCATAGATTTATGGAAGCATTGTAAATTTCCACGACAGATGAAGGCTATTTGGCCCATTGTGCTCATGCTAGTGTGACAGCTGAAAAGAGGACTTCCAGTCTATTAATTTGAGATAAACATGTCTTGTTTATCACCACCTTTCTCTTCACAGAGGGCACTCTGTGGTTGAAGCTCTCTGATACTTCACCCATGTTTATTTAAGAATAAAATTTGGCAGTGAGGGTAGTAATGATAACCGCCTGTGGAAGTAAAACCCCTGATGTCCTCACATCAGAGTACAAGCATTGAAAGTTTTCACACAAAAGTCATCTTCAGTCTATTTATGGGAACTTCATAAGATGTGCACAGACTCAGAGCTGAATTTTGGATGTTTCTGACACTTATGTTATGTATTATTATGATATGTTGTTGTATCTGCTTTAAGAATACCACATATTTCCCTTATAAGAACACTGTGAGTAGGTTGGAGCATGTGCAGTAGGTAGTGCAAGGCAGTGAAGAAGCAGCATGATGTCTCCGCTTTATTGAGCAGCAGTGTGTGTGTTAACATTACATAGGAGCTAAATCCTCAGAGTTTACCAATATCTGGGTAGTTTTTCAGTGGATCAGTAATAGGGTGAGGTTTGAGACTCAGCTGCTGCTGCAGAGAGCAGGGACACATGGTGTGACTGCGGCAGTTCCCAATGAGTTAATTGGCTCACCCACTTTCCAGGCCCAATACCTAGAAAGCCAGCCAGACACCTGCTTAAAGCAACCCTGGACCTCCTGAAGCAAGGGCCTCCTGCATTCCCTTTTAACCTGTTTTGTTTGCAAGCTCTTGTAAAGTGAAATATTCTGGGAAATGAGAAGGAGCCAGTGTCCGAAGATCCTAGAAGTCTAGACTAGGCATGCCTGTTAAAAAGGTGAGAACACATAGAGCTTCTTCTTCCAAGCAGTGCTGCTGGAGGTGGTAGGGTGGTGAATGGCCATTAAACACCACACACACAAGATGTGCAGAAAGAAAGCCGTTAGCTCCACAAGTGTCAACCCCAAGACCTGAATGCAGTGCAGACCAGTTTCAATAACCTCATTAGAGTCGACAGGAAGAGCTCTCTTGAACACATTGCAGCAGTCCTTCAATGTTTCCTCCAGCATAAAGACAGACTAAAATGGCTTGGCTTTAAAGTAATGGGTGGCAAGTTCAAGGGAGATATCAGAGGAAGGTTTTTTACTCAGAGAGTGGTTGGGGCATCGAATGCGCTGCCTGGGGTGGTGGTGGAGGCAGGTTCATTGGTCAAATTCAAGAGATTGCTAGATAAGCATATGGAGGATTTTAGAATAGAAGGATATGTGGGAGGAAGGGGTTAGATAGTCTTAGGCGAGGTTTACAGGTCGGCACAACATTGTGGGCCGAAGGGCCTGTATTGTGCTGTACTGTTATATGCATCAAAATCATGCTCATCCCTTCCTTGCTCCCTTCACGCCAGCCACCAGCAGCGTTCTCCATTCACTTGGAAGCCTTCTGGGAATGAACAACTTCTCTCTTGGCTCTTTGCTCACTTCTTTCTGTTAAAGTCAAAGTTGAGTTTATTGTCATATGCACAAGTACATGTGTGCACAAGTGCAATGAAAAAGTTACTTGCTGCAGCATCACAGGCACATAGCATCAGATAAGCAGCATTCACAAGAAAAGCATAAATTAAACATAAATTATACACTATTTTTACAAGAAAACACAACAAAAAAAACAAAGTCCATTTCAGTGCCAAGTGTTCAATATGGCCATAGTGTTGCTAAACTGTAGTGATTAGAGTTTTGCCAGTTGATTCAAGAACTAACTGGTTGAAGGGAAGTAGCTGTTCTTGAACCTGGCGGTGTAGGACTTCAGGCTTCTGTACCTCCTGCCCCATGGTAGCTGCGAAAAGATGGCATGGCCCAGATGGTGGGGATCTTTGATGATAGATGTTGCCTTCTTGAGGCAGCGCCTCCTGTAGATACTACCAATGGTGGGGAGGGATGTGCCCGTGATGTATTGGGCAGAGTCCACTACTCCTTGCAGCTCCTTACGTTTCTGTGCATTTGAATTGCTGTTCCAGACCATGGTGCAACCCGTCAGGATACTTCCAACAGTACATCTGTAGAAGTCCGTTAGAGTGTTCAGTGACAAGCCGAACCTCCTCAACCTCCTAAGAAAGTAAGGACACTGGGGCACTTTCCTTGTGGTCGCATCTATGTGCTGGGCCCAGGACAGGTCATCTGATATGTTAATGCTCAGGAATTTAAAGCTGCTGACTCTCTCCACTGCCGATCCCCCGATGTAAACTGACAAATGTTCACCCTCCTTTCCCTTCCTGAAGTCTGACATTGAGCGACAGGTTGTTGTTTAGACACCACTAAAGCAGCTGTCCTATCTCACTCCTGTACGCTGACTCATCTGCTCCTGTGATTCGTCCAACAACAGTAGTATCGTTGATGAATTTGAAGATAGCATAGGAGCTGTGATTAGCCACACAGTCACGTGTGTATAGAGAGTAGAGCAGGGAGCTAAGCACAGAGTCTTGAGGTGCACCTGCGTTGATGATCAGCGAGGAGGAGATGTTGTTACCCATCCTCACTGACTGAGGTCTGCCGATGAGGAAGTTGAGTATCCAGTTGCAGAGGGAGGTACAGAGGACCAGATCTTTAAGCTTGATGATGAGTTTGGATGGAATGATTGTGTTGAACGCCGAGCTGTAGTCGACAAACAGCAGCCTGACGTAGGAGTTCCTGTTGTCCAGATGGTCCAGAGCAGAGTGAAAAGCCAGAGAAATTGCATCTGCTGTTGACCTGTTGTGGCTGGAGGCAAATTGGAGCAGATCCAGGTCATCTCTGAGGCAGGAGTTGATTCGCGGTATAACCAACTTCTTGAAGCACTTCATTACGGTTGATGTAAATGCCACTGGACAGTAGTCATTGAGGCAGGTCTCCACTCTCATCTTGGGCACCGGTACAATAGATGCCTTTTTGAAGCGGGTGGGAACCTCAGACTGCAGAAGCGAGAAGTTGAATATGTCCGTAAATACTCCAGCCAGTTAGTCCTCACAGATACTTGGCCAGTTACACTACTGGACCAGATGCCTTTCGTGGATTCTTGAAGGATGCCTCTTTGCATTCGCAATGGCCTTCTGGATGTCATACCTGGACTTCTTATGTGACTCTGTGTCGCCAACCCTAGACACAACAGATCTAGCCCTCAGCAGATTATGACTCTCCTGGTTCATCCAGGGCTTCTGATTGGGAAGACTCGGAATGTTTTTGTGGATACACACTCATCCCTGCATGTCCTTATGAAGTCGGTGATGACTGTGGCATATTCATTTAGGTCCGCTGACGAGCCCTTGAACATGGTCCAGTCCACCGTCTCAAAGCAATCCCGAATTCGCTCCGCCGCTTCTGCCATCCAGCTCTCTGTAGTCCTCTTCACCGGTGTCGCACCCTTCAGGTACAGCAGGCACCGTAGTGTAGAAGTTAGCGTAACACTATTACAGCGCCAGCAAGCTGGGTTCAATTCCCGCCGCTGTCTGTAAGGAGTTTGTATGTTCTCCCCATGTCTGCATGAGTTTCCTCCGGGTGCTCCAGTTTCCTCCCACATTCCAAAGATGTACGGGTTAGGAAGTTGTGGGCATGCTATGTTGGCACCAGAAACATGGCGACACTTGCGGGCTGCCCCCAGAACACTCTATGCAAAAGGTGTATTTCACTGTGTGTTTCAATGTACATGTGACTAATAAAGATCTTATCTTGTCTTATCTTCAGTCTCTGTTGGTACGCAGGCAGAAGAAGCACAGCCAGGTGGTCGGATTTACCAATGTGCGGGCGAGGGATGGAGCACTCGGCGTTCTTGATGGTGGTATAACAGTGACCGAATGTGCTGAGTCATCTAGTGTTGCAGGTGATGTGTTGATAGTAATTAGGCAGAGACTCCTTCAAACTGGCCTGATTAAGGTCTCCCGCCACAAGGTGGCCGGTGTCGAGGTACACCACTTCGCTCTTGTTGATTACAGCACTTAGTTCCTCAAGTGCTAGCTTGATGTCTGCCTGAGCTGAGATGCAGACTGCAGTCAGGATGACAGTGGAGAACTCAACATCTCTGTACCTTGGTTGAGTCTTGCTTCTTTTCCCCTTCAGCGTACCAGGTCAAGCAAAAAAAATTGGCACTCTTCATTTAAGTTGCCGTTCATTGATCCTTGCCGTTCTTTAGCAAGAATGGCACACAGTCATTATGAGTGTGGTAAGGTCATGGAGAGTTTTAGTCAAACATAGTCTAAGTGAGGTGGCACAGCAAGCCATAGAGAGATCTGTGGCAGTTAAATGATGCACATTGGCCAATTTTGAGTCAGACCATCCACTGAACAACATGTGATTATTATTTCTACATCCACATTAACTTCTAGAAAACATGCTTTAAGATGGGACATATTAATCATTCTTGCCTCTTGCTCTCAAAAACTCTCAGTGAAATGCAACAAACGTGCATTATCTCTGAGCCCTTCACAACAGTGAAAGCATCTCAAAGATGGCCATTCGTTGGAGGAGAGTCCTTCTGAGGAAGCACAAACATAATGCTCCTTCACTAACAAGTTTGTATGCATGGGTTTCCTTTGGGTGCTCCGGTTTCCTCCCACACTCCAAAGACGTATGGGTTAGGAAGTTGTGGGCCTGCTACGTTGGCGCTGGAAGCATGGCGACACTTGCAAGCTGCTCCCAGAACACTCTACGCAAAAGATGCATTTCACTGTGTGTTTCGAGGTACATGAGACTAATAAAGATATCTCATCTTACCTTAAAGTACCACCATAAAGAATGACACAGTGACTGGGATGGACAATGAGTTAAAGGGGTTAACACACATTGATACATTCAGCAAGACCAAAGACTGCTGACAGGGACAAACACCTAACTTAGCATTGAGTTTACAGCTTTATTTTCTTTCTTATTGCCTCTCATGCCCTTTTTAAGCTCACATTTTCCATGAAACCCACTTCTCTTGACTATTTATTCATTAAACTGCTGACCTCCCAAGTTTCATTCCTTGCTCCCATGCAGAATGACATTATAGACAGTTCCTTTCCTCCTTTTCAAGTCTGCTTTCATCATTCCCCTACTACTCTTGAATTCTTTGCCCTTGTGAAGTGCTGCACCATCACCAATTTCTTTCTCCTCTTCGAAGTCTTTAGAAGTATGGTTGCCGCATCCATCTTTCACTCGCATCCACCTACGGACTTCTTCATTCTGGTTTCTGCCCAAACACAGCAATGAAATCAGGGTCAAAAATGGCTCCCTCCACAACTGTCCATGTCAGCCCAGCTTCGACTATCATTGTCTTTGTATTAGATTATAAGTTGACAAGAAAAAGTTCGGCTTGGATGAAAGAGGTAAATTAAATCAGATCAACCACTCCCAAACTGAGCAGAACAGATCCAATTAGCCAAAGGGCCAGTTCCTAAGTTCCTAGGACTTTGAATGTAAGTTTCCTTTCCACTTCCTAGCCTTTCTCAAACAACCCAGGGATTGTCAGAGGTTATTACATTCATGTAGAATTCTTCCAATTTCACTCTTATCTTCTTATGTCAATATTAAATGCACATGCTGTGACAATCTATTACTTCCATTGGTACCTGCTGGGGACAATTCAGTGACAAACACATGCATTTTATATATCTGCCAAGCTGGGGAAATGAAAGATGTGCAGAGTGTGATGCAGTTGGCCACTAGAGCGCTAAGAAAATAAAACATTTACAACAGTTCAGGTCATCTTATCATTGGATTGCAATAAACTAACTCACCTTTACCTTAGCCATAGGTTAAGCCACAGACAAAAAAAAGCATAAGGCTTTTTAACCTTACCTTTAATTCAGCTAGTGATTTCAACGGGAAATTTGGTGCATTTTAGGACAGAGAGAGAATTGCATGATTCAGCAAGAAGGTGCCAAAGCAGTTTTGTCTTTTAGAAACAAAACTGACCACTTATCCATATTAGTCTTTTTCAGTATTTTGATTTCATTGAAAAAATAGGATCATCGATAGTTATGGTCTATTTGGCACACTAAGTCTTATTGAACATTTAATACAGTCACAGAAATCCCTCCTAAAGAAAATTTTGGTGCATGGTGGTATGGCATTAATATTTTGTAAATCTGCAAACACTGGCTTCAGAACCCACAAGGGCATTCACGTTGCCATTTCTGGGGCTTGCTCTGGGCAGCTGTACTACCACACTTACTCCAGTGACTACACTTCAAAAGTACTTTATTGGCTGCAAAGTGCCTTGGATGTTCTAACACTGTGAAATGTCCAATATAAAGTTATCCCCAGTCAACACACAAAATGCACAGCACTGGCTGTGTGTCCTGCTTGTTTCCAGACTTCAAATGAACTAAGTTTTTGGATTCATGTTAGAATAGTTCTGACCAGGGATGGACCTCTGTGCAAAATTATTTCTTTCTGGAAAAGTCAGTGCTACTTTTTGTGGTTATTCGTATGTTTAATTGCTGTCCAGTAATCTAGTATTTTACTTGCATTAGAAAAAGACAAACAACCATTTTTGTTATAAATATATGAACTGTATTCGTGGAACTTTACTGGCCGTGTGAAGTATTAGTATCTTTCACCCCTTTATGCTGAGCAGGAAGTGCCATAGCATAGCTCATGCAAGACGAGCAGGCTGATTTTCTCCCAGTGGTTTCACAGCTTTAACGCGAAGTACTTTTTGCTGTGTAAAATGCATTTGCAAGCTCCTGCACACAAAAGGGCAAAAATATAAAAGCGTTTTAAACAGCTTTCTTTACATTTTGTAATGCGAGTGGTGGGGATTCTGTTTTCTTTTCACTCAATCACATTACTAAGCTCTAAAAACAATTGAGATCCTCTTTGTAACTGCTTTTCCCATCCAATGATGTTCCATGCATCATTGTCATCGGAAAGGATTGAGTTAAATTCAACAAATAGATCATGTATGAAATTCTTGAAAAGTCATTCTGAAATTTGTTTTAAGTGCTCATTTTCCTTTCTCATAACCTGACATAAATGATGATGAAGATCAGCGTCATCTTTCATTTTGCTGCCCTTTTCTCTGCATCGTCAAGCTATGCTGGGTATTTTTGTATTGTTCCCAACTTGCAGTTCTCATGTCACTTCACATGACAGTGCTTTCCTTCAATATCCCCATGTTAACTTTTATGTTGCATTGCTTTTCAATATTTCACAAGCTACCATGGCATTCCTAAGGTCTCTGCTGTGTTTGTCACATTATGTTCTTGGTGATAACTGTGCGCTTTATGCTTCTGGGCTTTATGATTCAGTGGTGTTACTGTACCTGATATTAATGGTTCAGCTGTCTGTTACAAAGCAAAGGTGGGAGTGAGGGTATATGATCAGCTGTAGAAGGTCTATGTGGACAAGGTGCATCAGCCATTCAAAATGTGAAAGTGGGCCACCCATGGCACGGATATCATCCAGGATGTCTGAAGTAAGGGCTTGAAAAATCCTGGCAACTCTCAGTTAGCACTGGAGGAAAGTCTGGGAGGGCCTGCGCCCACAGATGGTTTGGTTCGTGCTGATGGTGAAAGATTCCCAATTACTTCTCTTCCTTGAGGCTCTTACTCAGAGGGGACTCTTACATGACCCTTACAGGAAGGTATAAATCAATAGCAGTCAACTTATTATGTTTCTCATTCTTCTTATCTCTACAGAAGCTGGAAACAAGAAAGGAGGTGTGGAGGAAGAAAAGGGCCAATTCTGAAACCATAAACATCTGGCACTGCCAGAACAGATTAGTCTGTTCTATAATGGACTCTAAATACTTGCATTCATCAGCACTGGCGAATTAGCTTGGAGAGTTAAAATAATCTTAAAGAGAATTTAACAAAGGGTGATTCAAAGCAATATGGGAAACCGGTGGGTGATATATTGGAGATGGAATATTATGCACTTGAGTGGATGCATCGGATAGGTCAGATCTTAGCTGAAATTTACAGAGTAGTAATTGCAAACTCTGCAAATGAGTAACAATGACAAAATTATGATGATGACGACGACACAAGGTCCTTGTGGCATAGCCTGAGATAGATTGTGTACAACGTATGCTATTTTGGAATGGGATGGGGGCAGGGTGCGGATCCAGGAACTTCCCCTCTTACTTTATGCAACCAAGGCCCTGCGTCAAATAGTTCTTTGGATATTTTGAGGAGTTTTCAGAGATATGTATGTAGGAGGCTAATGTGTGAATCTGCTGTGGTGGTGCTGCTTGTGCATTTGAGCTTCTAGCTTACTTGCTGCTCCTTCTGTTGTACCTCATTCAATAAATACATTCATTAATTAATAATCTCCAGGGGAAAATAACAATCTTAGGATCTTCCTCTTCAACTTAGGTAAAATAGCTGAAAAAGAAACAATCATGAAAGAAATGTCCAAATAACTTCTTAAAAAATAATTCTAACAAACTAATCCAAAGTAACTGTTTACTCTGTAGAACTCTGGTTAGACCACACTTGGAGTATTGCGTCCAGTTCTGGTCGCCTCATTAGAGGAAGGATGTGGAAGCTTTAGAGAGGGCGCAGAGGAGATTTACCAGGATGCTGCATGGATTGGAGAGCATGTCTTATGAGGATAGGTTGAGTGAGCTAGGGCTTTTCTCTTTGGAGAGAAGGAGGATGAGAGGTGACTTAATAGAGGTGTACAAGATGATGAGGCATAGATCGAGCGGACAGTCAGAGACTTTTTCCCAGGGTGACAATGGTTAACACGAGGGGACAAAATTTTAAGGTGATTGGAGGAAGATATAAGAGGGATGTCAGGAGTAAGTTTTTTACACAGAGAGTGGTGGGTGCGTGGAACACACTGCTGACAGAGGTTGTGGGGGCAGATATATTAGGGATATTTAAGAGACTCTTAGATAGACTCATGAATGATAGAGAAATGGGGGGCTATGTGGGAGGGATGGGTTAGATAGATATTAGAGCAGGATAAATTGTCGGCACAACATTGTGGGCTGAAGGGCATGCACTGTGCTATAATGTTCTATGTTCAAGAAAGCACACAATAAAATGCAATAATTCATCTTTGGGACATCTGCATGAACCTGATGATGTTGGTGCTGTATGTTACCTCTGTTTTATGGTTATTAATGTCCTCAGTTCATTCCAGCCTATGCTTAATTATGACTAGCATACAACAAGCCCATCCAAGATCCTCTTTTGCCTCCTGTGGTATTTCGGGGAAAACCTAATGATAGCTTAATCCCAGCAAATTTGAAATCTCAATCTTCTATCCAGTTAGACTGTCCAAATGTTACAACATCAAACAGTTGAAATTTCAGCCACAAATCGTAATCAGGTACCTCAGTCTATGTACGGTTACACTGGATTAGGCAGAGACGATTGGCTGATCTCAGAGTAGAGGCAGAGGGTTAAAGGAAACAGTATTGACTTATAGAATGCAGTATTAGGGAAAGTGGGGGGTTAGAATCAGACATTCATCTGATAATGTACAGGTTTCGGGAGAGGATATTGACTGGCAGGTGGAGGGGTTGGGGAAAGGGTTTCAGTGGACAAGGGGGGCATTGGGAAGAGGTTATCGACTGATAGAGTGGAGGGTTTGGAGAGAAGGTATCAGTTTGGGGAGAGTATTGGTTGAGAGAGGGATTTGTGGAAGAGGGTATTGGTTGATGGGGGGGCGATTGGGTAGAGAGTATCAGATGACAGAGGGGGAGAGTATTGGTTGAGAGAGGGATTTGTGGAAGATGGTATTGGTTGATAGGGGGCGATTGGGTAGAGAGCATCAGATGACAGAGGGGAGTTTGGGAAGAGGTTATTGGCTGGTGGAGTAGGGTTTGGAGGGAGAGTATCAGATAATAGAGGGGGAGGTTTGGGGAAACAGTACTGGCTAACTGTAGGGGACAGGGGGTCGTTGGGGACAGAACATCAGTTAATGCATCTTGGGCTCAAGGAGAGAAAATCAGCCGATCTCAAAGTGTTGGTTTATTTTCAATATTTACAGTGGATTTTGAAATAGACTTTGAATAACAGCAGTTCCCCTGATGTGTGTTTTGCTGATAACGTGCTGCTGCTACACCAAAAACCTCCTGACAATCCCTGTTACTTTGATCAACAGCAATAAAATTGTTGCTGAATCTTGTCACAGAATCATAAAGATTAAGCTGCCTTGCACCCCTTCACCATTGTTCAGTCTGCTGGAGTTGTGGAAACACAACATTGCAGAATAACGTGAATTCATTTTTCAAGTGAAGAGTAATCTTGATGGTACCAGCAGTTATCTGGTTAATGACTTGTGTTTGGATGAAGTTTGACGACCTTTCTTCAATTAGGAAGTAAAAAGCAGATGAAACAGCATCTTCTGCCACAAAACAGAAGATATTACTTTATCAGAATCAGAATCAGGTTTATTATCACTGACATATGTCATGAAATTTGTTGTTTTGCGGCAGCAGCACAGTGCAAGGTATAAAGACATTACTATAAGTTACAAAAATAGAAAAATAGTGCAAAAGAGGAATAACGAGGTGGTGTTCATGGGTTCATGGACCGTTCAGAAATCTGATGGCGGAGGGGAAGAAGCTGTTCCTGAAACGTTAAGTGTGGGTCTTCAGGCTCCTGTACCTCCTCCCCGATGGTAGTCACGTGAAGAGGGCATGTCCCAGGTGGTGAGGATCCTTAATGATGGATACCGCCTTCTTGAGGAATCGCCTCTTGAAGATGTCCTAGATGGTGGGAAGGATTGTGTCAGTGATGGAGCTGGCTGGATCTACAACCCTCTGCAGCCTCTTTCGATCCTGCACGTTGGAGCCTCCAGACCAGGTGGTGATGCAACCAGTCAGAATGCTCTCCACCGTATATCTGTCGAAATTTGCAAGAGTCTTTGGTGACATACCAAATCTCCTCAAACTCTAAATGAAATATAGCTGCTGGCGTGCCTCCTTCATGATTGCATTACTGAGTGGGCTCTAGGGCCCAAGATAGATCCTCTGAGATGTTGACAACCAGGAACTTGAAGCTGCTCACCCTTTCCACCGCTGACCCCTCAATGAAGACTGGTGTGCTTTCTACTTCCTAATTGAAGAAGGGTCATCAAACTTCATCCAAACACAGGTCATTAACCAGATAACAGGACCCTTAGAAGCATTGATGTACAGAGGGATCTTGGGGTCCAAGTCCATACCTCCTTGAAAATGGCCAGGCAAGAAGGTAGGGTGGTAAAGAAGACAAATGGCATGCCTGCCTTCATTGGTCAGGACATTGAGTATAAAGGTAAGGATGTCATGTTGCAGCTAAGTAAAACTTTGGTTAGGCCACACTAGGAGTATTGAATGTAATTCTGTTCACACCATTACAGGAAGGATATAGAGGCTTTGGAAAGAATACAGAAGAGGTTTACCAGGGTGCTGCCTGGATTAGAGGGTATGACCAATAAGGAGAGGTTGGACAAACTTGGGTTGTTTTCCCTAGAGCGTCAGAGGCTGAGGGGCGACCTGACAGAAGTTTATAAAATTATGAGAAGCGTAGATAGATTAGACAGTCAGCATCTTTTTTCCAGGGTAGAAATGTCAAATACTAGAGATTATACATTTAAAGTAAGAGTGAAAAATGTAAAGGAAATGTGTGGGGCAAGAGTTTTTACACGGAGAGTGGAAGGTATCTGGAATGTTTAAGGACATTTAAGAGGCTTTTAGATAGGCTCATTAATATGAAGGGAATGGAGGGATATGGATCATGTGTAGGCAGAAGTGAGCTAGTTTAATTTGGCATTGTGTTCAGCATAGACATTGTGGACCAAAGGGCCTGTTGTTGTGATGTACTCTTCTATGTTCTACGTTCTAAAACATTGTGACTATCATTGAAGAAGCAAGGTGAAATCATCCAAGAATTTTGGTTCCATTGCTAACATCTGTGGAGAATGTTTAAATACCAGTTCATCGCTGATATTATTGTGCCTAACTGCACACACATATAGACAACTTGTAATGCATACAAATGAGCTTAAATACATAGTAAATGATTATTAGTCCCAGGACACCATTTACAGAAAGCATTAAGTAATCGTCTACACTTCAGCAACAGATACTTAACTCAAAGAACAATATTGGGAAAGCAATTCCAACACAAGGAAAAGAAAAAATTGATTAAGAAATTGAACAAAAGATACAACAACATAAAGTAACTTTCGAGTAAGTACTGAAATGGCAATAAGTTTATCTGTTGCCTGCTTTTCATGCATTAAGGGACTTACTAATAAGCCTGACATTATGTCAGCTCTATTAGAGAATAGAGTTTACTTTATCTAACAGTCTCTCACTCTCTGACTCTGTCAATGTGTGTCTGTATGTATGCATGTGTGTAACTAGGCTAAGTGATTACATTTATAGATAAACAACAGCTCAACCCCCTCAAGGCTCAGACTGTACAACAGCAGGGTGCTAATTTCCTGTTTGCGTCTGTCACAGGCAAGTTAGCAGCTGATGGCATTTGCGCCACCATAAAACAAGGCTGACAGGGAGATTATGAGAGTTCAATTGGGCCCTCCTCACATTTCCTCTCATTGCTGTGGCAGCAATCGGCATTATTTAACATCTGCGCAGCTGCGCCCACCAATTGCGTTCAGGCTGCACTCCACAGGCCATAGACACAGATTTGTGGGTTAAAAGACACCTTCAGCATTACCAGCTCACTAATTGCTTCAACTCAAAAGGTTCATTTGTGCATGGGATTACATCAAAGGATTTACTGTTGCTGCTTGGTGGCTTTCAACCAGCATTTCTTGTTCGAGTCCTGTTGGTGGGCTCTGAGCACACACAGGGTAGTGATTCCAGAAAGGATGCAGAGTTTATAAATAACTGGGGTCTGCTTCCTCTTCAATTGTTACACAATCCTGTAAGGATAGCAGGCGTGCAATGAGATGAATCATTTTTATTAGTGCCAAGCAATATTTCTCGTTGAAGAGGATAAAGGCAGCAAATGCCGTAATCTTGCTTTGTTGGAATCTAAGGAATTCTAGGCGTCTTTTTCTCAGGGTTTCGCATCCCCAACTGCAGCAGTCCTGTTGTGCCTTCATTTCTGATGTCTGTCCCACTGAGATTTTGCAAGTGGACAGAGGGGAGCAGGCCCTTCACCCATTCCTGAGCAACCTCGCCCTTGGGGAACTGGTGCTGAGGCTACCCAATGAACATAAGGTGTGAGTCCTGATTGAAGGAGATCATTGGTAGATGTAGAGGAAGGTCTGGTTAATTGTGCAGTTTCTAAGAACAGAGGCACAGATGGTGGGATATGGTATTTGAAAATGCATTGACCAATCTTAACAGTTCATGTAAGGTCATTGAACTTCTTGTGGGGCTGTATCCCCAGAGTCGTTCCTCCCCCGTGCAGCCGCTCTGCTCAAAACAAAAATCACAGGCCTGATTGACTTTTGAACAAAAAACTCCCACCACTTTTGGCAACCTCAATGCACTTTCCCTTTAAGAGGCACAGGCTGGCTTTCAGCAGTGCAGGCTAGCTTTGAATACTATGAATCACTGCTGGCATGTTGATGAATCAGTTGACAATGCTTCGCACTGGTGGCAGGCAGGGCGGTGCACTGGCTACATATGAAGCTATGCCTGCTGGTTTATCTCAGTGGTGGTGGGGGAGCTATTGAAATTAGCCTCTTCCAGCACCTACCACCCATCCCCTCATCCCCTGACCCTCCCCCCCCCCCAATTCCCTTAGGCCCACTGCCTTGATCCTTTTAAGATTTGTGTGATGATGAAGAGCATAAAGCTCATTGAACACTGCAGAGCCAGAACTCATCTGTCCTCTAAAGTTGACGTGCTGATTCTCGGGGTAAGGCAACTGAGAGACGCAGGTCTGTCCAAACTTATTTCAATGAATTGTTTGAGGCACTAGCCTCAGCGAAGTGCTGGGCTGTGTGGAGGGCTACTTTTGTTTCTCCAGACTCCACACAAACTGAAGTGACATGTCTTCAGTGACAGCCAATATCCAGGCTATATTCAGACCCGAAAACCTGATATGGAACATGTCCAATGGCTGCAGAAATTGGCTTACCTCATTTTTGTTGAATGGTCTTGAAAGAGACAGTAGCCTCTTTATTAGAACAAGTAAAAGGGCCAAACATTGATTTTAAGTGACCATCCTAATAGCTTGAACGATAGCTAGATCCAATTTTGGGTCAAGTATCCTGCAACCAATATTATGAAAACAGAGTGACCCTCCATTCAATATAAAATAATATCAGAAAGCACTTGATATCAGAATCAGGCTTATTATCACTGACATATGTCGTGACATTTGTTGTTTTGCAGCAGCAGTACAGTGCAAGACATGAAAATTACAATAAGTTGCAAAAATAAGTAAATGGTGCATAAGAGGAACAATGAGGTAAAGTTCATGGATTCATGGACCGTTCAGAAATCTGATCCTGGAGGGGAAGAAGTTGTTCCTGAAATTTTGAGTGTGGGTTTTCAGGCTCCTGTACCTCCTCCCTGATGGTAGTAACGTGAAGAGGGCATGTCCCGGATGGTGAGGGTCCTTATTGATGGATGCCGCCATCTTGAGACACTGCCTCTTGAAGATGTCCTCGATGGTGGGAAGGGTTGTGTCTGTGATGGAGCTGGCTGAGCCTACAACCCTCTGCAGCCTCTTTCAATCCTGCGCATTGGAGCCTCCATACCAGACGGTGATGCAACCGGTCAGAATGCTCTCCATCGTACATCTGTAGAAATTTGCAAATGTCTTTGGTGACATACCAAATCTCCTCAAACTCCTAATGAAGTAGAGCCACTGGCGTGACTTCTTCGTGACTGCATGAATGTTTTTGGTCCAAGATGGATCCTCTGAGATGTTGATGCCCAGGAACTTGAAGCTGCTCACCCTTTCCACCACTGACCCCTCAATGAGGACTGGTGTGTGTTCTCCAAACTTCTCCTTCCTGAAGTCCACAATCAATTCCTTGGTCTTGCTGATGTTGAGTGCAAGGTTGTTGTTGCAACACCACTCAACATTTATAATATCAACTGTTAATATCAACTGTTGATACTTAACAAGTTAGAGAGTATCAGAGCTTCTGGGCATTAAGATGTCACAGGTCTTTCATCAGGGTTATGGTAACATTCTGCAGTTCCAAGGACAGGTCTCTGAACCAAATCATTGACTGGTTTCTCTTTCCACAGATGCTGCTTGACTGGGCTGAGTTCTTCTAGCCTTTCTGTTTTTGTTTCAGATTCCAGCATCTGCAGTTTTATTTGTTTTCCATTATCATAACATTGTTTATGTTACTGAATTAGCAGACAGAGTTCTGAACCATTGAGTCAGAGACACAAGTTCAAATCCCACAGGGCAGATGGGAATTTAAATTCAAGTAATTAAATGTAACTGGAACTGAAAATAAAAACCAGTCTCAGGAACGGTAACCTTGAAGCTATCAAACTGTTGTTAAAAACCTGGCAATAACTGGGATTGGGAAGAGCTGCTAAGTTTAACAACGACCTCACTGTCAACAAGCAGATCCAGCTGCCTGAGAACCCTCTCAGATGGGAAGTCCAGTGGGAGGAATCTGCAGCTGAGGGGCAATTATGAGCAATTTAGGCGGGGTGAAGCTTGGCTTTAGGGTGAAGGTGATGTTGGAGGAAGTTTGGAGAGCAGGTAAGGAATAGGTGACATAGGGCAATGTGGGCTTGATGGAGGGAGAGAGGCCATCTGGAATGGGAAAGGTCCATATTCTGGTCAGTGGGCAGAAGGCTGTGACCAGCAAAGGAAGGGCAAAGAGTTTCTTGTGATGCTGGGATTACACCTGCTGCCTCTGGCCAACTAGGAATGTCCACAATGCACATGCCCATGGAGCTAACAGTTCCTGCCTCCCTTTCTCTGCAGATGATGAGAATGTGGGGAGAATAAGAAAAAGGATTGATGCAGAATTAGTGTAAATGAGTTGGTGATGACTGAGTGGATCCTAGGGCCTGTTTCTGTGCTGTACCTCCCTATGACTCTATGACACCCAACACTACAGAAACCATCAACATATCTGTAAAATTTAAATTTGTTTCCGAATTGCACAGTGGGAATCCAATTCAGTTACATTAATGAAATGTCCCACTTCCACACTGGTTCACACTGCGCCTCAAAACCCATCAATGAAAAATTGGTAAAGGGTACATTCATAGCAGGTTTGGGGCATGTTCCCTGGGCTTTTCAAATCTCAGGAGGACTGGTTTAATGTTGAGGCTAATGATTCATTTTAAATATTTCAACAATAGTAGAACACTATTGGATGTCAAGAGCTCCTAAAGGCCAACATAGAAATGCCAGTCAATATCTCAGACCATGCTGGATTCGCCCATTGCCTGTACTCGCCACTGTCAAAGGCCTTTGAACTCTGATAGTCGGAGATAGTTCAATAGATAGAAATAATTTAAAAATTATGAAACATTTTTTAAAATTGAAAACAATACATTTAATTAAAGCACCAATTGGCTTTGCTATTGAACCGAAAGGGGTCACGATTTACATTCCAGCCCTCCCTGACACAAAGCTGAGGAGCCAGGTATGAAGTGCACGTGCATCCTCACTTCAGTGAGCACTGCTTCACAGCAGAGCAGCAGGTCTGATGTTCCCATTGTCAACAAGCTTAACTCGGCTCTTTCTTTCCTTTCAAAGTGACAAATAAAATTAAGTAAACTGCTGTAATTTCAATGTCTTACTTTCTTCATCTCCACAGCTCACAATGCTTTGCTGCTGAGTAATAAAGTACATTTATTGTCTCAAAGAGGGCTGCTCTCTCTCTCCCTCTCTCCCTCTCTCTCCCCCTCTCCCTCTCTCTCTCTCTCTCTCCCTCTCTCTCTCTCCTTAACATCTGCAACATCCCTGGCCCAAAGATTGGGAAGTCAAAGGAAAGAAGCATTAGGAACCTATAGAAAAGGGCATCAACCTCATGAAAAAGATTAGTCTATGTTTTATTCCCTGCTCTGTTCCTCTATGTGGCAGAGGTCACAACCTGATTATTATTAGAAACAAAAGATATAACTGGATAGCCAAAATTTATACCACAAACAAACAAGGTCAAAAATGTTAGGAAGGGTTATAAGACAATTTCTTTAAGAAAGTAACCATGACACCAAGCTTACGGTTTAAAGGCATAAAGCTTAAGGAAGATGGAGACTAATATGATTGCAGAAATGGGTGCTAATAAGGAACAATATAGAGTGGAATAGCACAATTAGAGCTTTGATGTCACCCCACGATGAACCCAGAGGCAGGAGAGAAGTCACTGGACAACTGATCCGACACCTGGACAGAAAACGAAGATTTAGAGGAGCAATTACACTGCTTAAACTAGTGAAAGGCTGGAGAGGTTGCAGTAGTAAAGACAAATTGTCTTCTATATTTATTATTCAATGAATTGGCATCATGTATACCACAGAGTAATTTTCTGTCAGGCAGAGTTTGAAAACTGGGAGGACTTGTTACTTTAAATAAAAAGTGGGCTACAGGCCTGAGTCTCCCCAACGTTTCTGTTTGGATTTGACATCTGTATGCGTGGAACAAATAGCTGCTTAATGAGTATTTCTTTATGGTGCTACAATCTGACATCTTCCTTATTTTTATTTCATGGCGAAGGCATTGCTTATCTGCAAAATTGGCAAAGTGTAGGTAGAAGAAACCAAGATCTTTCAGGGGAAAGGGATGCCAGGAGAATGTGCAAGTGCAAATATAATAATCCTGTGAGTCACAGACTATGGTATGAGTTGAGTACTCCTGGTTGGCTGCATAAACAGCTGCCTGTTCCTTTTCACTCACTCCTCTGTAAACCATAAAATAAAACTTGTAACCTTGTATAAGTTTGGATGATGATGATCTGAATTTCTTTGCTGAGTATTACCTTTTTTGTCAAGAAAATAAATATAGATATTATTGCTTACCTCTAAGATGCTGAAAATAGCTCTCGGAGTGTTTAACACCCACAGGCATGCCGAGGGTTACTGAACTGGCAGACAGCATAATATTTTCCATGCTGCATTTCTAATGAATGAACACCTATCTTGTGCAAAGCAACTTTCATATAAGAGAGTCAACTGAACCACAAAAACATCTTGAAGAGCACTTCTCAATATTAGGGGAAATGTAGACTGCTGAAATTTCTCAATGATCAGATAGAATAGGTCAATTTCTTTTCTCTCAAAGCTGAGATTGAAACAAACTGTCCTACAGTTAATGCTGGGTGAAGCTGATACCAAGTTATTTGGTCAAAGAATCTGGAATGAAAGAATCAACATGATGTTGAATTATACTAAAAACTACATTTATCTCTGCACAGAGGGTACAACCTCAATTTATAATTGACTAAGTAGCTAATGTATCATGTTGAATTGTTCAGTAACTATTTGTTTCTGTTATTATTGCAGAAGGAAGACAGAACGGTCCATGTGAGAAATGTTTGCTTTTTTATCCACAGTGGTGCAGCTAGTAGAACCTCTGCCTCACAATGCCAGAAGCCCTGGTTTAATTCCAACCTCAGGTGCTGTCCGTGTGGAGCTTGCACGTTCTCCCTGTGATCACATGGGTTTTGTCCTGGTGCTCTGGTTTCCTCCCACATCCCAAAAAAGTGCAGCTTGGAAGCTTAATTGGCCACTGTAAATTGCCTATGGTGTGAAGATATGTGTTAGAACCTGGGGAGAGTTGAGAAGATGGGGAGAATAAAACATGGGATTAATGCAGGATTAATGCAAATAGGTGGCTGATGGTTGATGTGGACTCGGTGGGTTGAAGGGCTTGTTTCCTTGTTGTATCTCCCTATGACTCTATTCAATCCTTGATATTGGTATTGGTTTATTATTGTCACTTCTACCGAGGTACAGTGAAAAACTTGTCTTGCATACCATTTGTACAGATCAATTCATTACACAGTGCATTGAGGTAGTACAGGGTAAATACAATAGCTGAACACAAAGTAAAGTGTCACAGCTACAGGGAAATGCATTGCAGGTAGACAATAAGATGCAAGGTCAAAAATTTATTACAAATTCCTTTGAAATTCACCATCTTTATGTTCTGAACTTGGTTTGATGTTGAACTAAACATCCCAGTTTATACTTTCTGACTCAGACTTTGCACACCCCTGATTGGTTGATGAGACTCTGACTACATGGTATTGTTTTTCTTCAGCCCTATGTGCATGAGAATCAGTCATTTTCAGATAGAACACAATCACACTGATGTCGGGTTGATTCACACCACTCTGGTAATTCGACTGGACACTGCAATTCACAGATTGGGCTTGTAGCCACTGGGTGATTTCCATGCCAGGCATGCATGGATTGTCATCATTTCCTGTGCAACACTCCTTTATCATGTTGCCTGGGAAATTAACTCACATTGTTCTGAGGTGTGCCTGACGTTGGGCACTTTCTAAATCGGGAAATTTGCAAAATAATTACTTTGAATAAAATGATAATGACACCAAGTTCTTAAAACAACCATGTTTTAATTGGATGTTTCTCTGAGCAGGTCCCAGCCTAGGACTGGGAACCCCATTCCATTCGGTTCTCCTACATAATAGCTCTCCTTCTGGGAACCTTCTCCAACAGGATTGACCTTCTCTCACCCACTGATTGCACCCCGCAACTCCCAGACTACCCCAACTCTGTCCCCCACTACTCATCATCTGTCCCCTGACTTTGGACCCAACATCCAACCAAGAGTCCAATCGGATCCCTACTCCCTCACCAAGATCCCAATCCAACCCCCAACTTGGTAATGACCTCCCAATTACTGATCCACATTTCCATGTTATCCCACATCTGATTATGGTCACGAGTTTCTGATATTTTGCTTCATTAGCTGGACAACAGCGTTTGCATGAGGAAGGTGTGTAAGAGCCAGTTCATTGTGCTCAATGCCTTGGGTCTCAGGCACTGCTGAATGTTCTTGCAGTGTCCCTACAATCTACAGAATACAAAGTAAAGTATCCACATGGTGGTGGAGGCAGATATGATCGAGGCGTTTAAGAGACTCTTAAATAGACTCTTTGATAGATACATGAGTATGAAGAGAATGGAGGAATATGGACTATGTGCAGGCAGAAGGGATTAGGTGTCATTAGCTTATTTAGTTTGGCACAACATCATGGGCTGCAGGGCCTGTTCCTGTTCTATGTTCCATGTTCCATGTTCTAACACAAACAATCAGATGTTTACCACTACTTGATACTATATGAAGGTTCTTTTGCCACAAATGAAATTCTTGGCTAGACCGCTGCGGTTAGCAACCTCCTTTTGTTCGTAGAGGATGTCATGCTGTACTGAGCACCCAGTGACTTTAACTAGCCATGCAAACGCCTTTGGGCAACCAATGAATAGGGAACACCATCCATCCACCACTTAATGCAAAATGCAGACCAAGATGACTTTTTAGTTCAACTTCCATTAAGGCAAGATAAAAACAACCTTAGAGTAAGGCTCAGAAGAATTAGGGGGAAGATACGAAGAAATATCTCCAGAAAGGCTGTGGTGAGCATCTGGAACTCACTGACTGAATAGGTGGTTGAAACAGAAACCCTTATTAAATTTTAAAAAAATAATTAGATGTCCACTCCAAATACCACAACCTTCAAAGCTACAGACCAATTGCTGGAATATGGAATTAGTTTCAGTAACTTTTTCCATTTACACAGATACTAAAAGCTGAATGAATTCCTCTTATGCTGTAATTTTTTTATGAATCCATCATTCCATGCTGGACATCTTTCAATTTTTTCATCCTTTATGCCGCTAAGCAGTGCCTTTTGCAGTATAAATATGCACAGTTTAAAACAGTTATCTCTGGTTTGTCATCTGAAATGATCTCTCCTTTCCCTACCCCAGCGCTGCTCTCCTGTGAACTACTCACCACAGAAATTTTCTTTTAGACAAACCATGAATGCTTTAAATTGCAAATGTTCTTGAGCAGACAAAATCCCTCCATTAAAATCACATTACCAGCCATAGAATTCAGCTGCTTTAATGAAATATTAATACATTTCTCCAGAAAGTCTTCTCATTTTTGACATTAGAAGTTGAAATTGTCACTACTCTTTTAATTACAGGCTCTCATGCCCTCCTAGACATTTTCTTACCTTCCAGAAGGACAAGTATATCTCCAAGATGTTGACATGAAACTCACGTTGGGGCCAAGAACTTACTATTATGCCCTCTGATTTGATTAAAGTTTCTACAGTTGCAACCAAGCAAGGTTTTAATGTGTCAGCTGCATCAAGTGGCCTCATTGGCTGTGACCAGTCTTAATCTTGTCTGGGGTTGCCTATACGTTCTGCAGCAGGTTGAAGTCCAGTCATTGAGTTGTTGAGTTGGCTACAAGGTATTTCTCTGTGAAGATGGTTTCTGCTTGAGTTTTCCTCCAGGATTCTTCACTGTTGTGGAGTGGGAGGTGATGGATTCATGACCAAAAGGGGTTACCGGAGATTCTGTCTCAGGTTGGAAGTTCCAGAAGGTCTCCATTAAAGGGACAGTTCAAGTTAGTGTTCTTATAAAATGTTTCTCTATATATTGCTGCATTCCATCTGATGGAAGTGGGATGATATTTGCAAATTATAGAGTCACAGAGACATCTAGCATGGAGATAGACCCTTCAGCCCATCAAATCCAAACTGATCATCAACCACCCATTTTCACTGATCCTACATTAATCCTAGTTTTTACTCTTCCCACATTCTTATCAACTCCCCCCAGATTCTTCCACTCGCCTAAACACTAGGGCATTTTACAGTAGCCAATTAGCCTACCAACCTGCTCATCGTCGGGACATGGGAGGAAACCATAACACCTGGAGGAAACCCACACAGTCACAGTGTAAACATGCAAACTTCATGCAGGCGGCACCCCAAGGTCAGGATCGAACCAGGTCTCTGGCTCTGTTAGGCAGCTGCTCTGCTAACTGCTCCCCTATATGAGTAACCCCTGAGTAGAGAAATCAAGAGATTACTAAGTGATATTTATGTTGTTAAGTTTGTTGGAATGATTTGAAGCCCAAACAGGAGCCTAACTTCCTATTTCATATTTCCAAGAAACATTGAAGGAGCTCATTTTTGCCCATTGTGTCTTGGCAGCTCACAGAACAATCCCATTCTCCTGCTAATTTTCCCACATTCCCATCAACATCTCCCAGATTCTGCTATTCACCTACACCGGGGTAACTTACAGTAGGCAATTAACTTACCAACCAGCACATCTTTGGGTTGCAGGATGAAGCCAGACTCATGAAGGGAAAGCACACATACTCACAGGGAGAATTTGCAAACTCCACACAGATGGCACAGGATTGAACCCAGGTTGCTAGAGCTGTGAGAGAGAAACTCCACTGGCTCTGTCACTGTGCAATAATCAGCTGTTAAGAAGACCTGAGCTAACCGCAGTGGATGGCATTTTTGTGCTCCAGACTGTGCTGGAAGGGCCAATTAACAAATTGGAATCACTTCTGAGAATCGCTCATGGGAGTGCAGATGGTTCGAACTTCCTGAGTAGTCCTTGTTGTTGTTACGCTGACTACAATTTGAAGTTGGACTCCTCAAGGAATCTGGCAACAGAACAAAACTTCCTAATGTTTCCTAACGGTCACACCAGGAAAATCTACCCATTGAACCTGCACCAGACTAGACCTGAAGCAGATTAACTGACTCTGTTCATTTCATGGACATGAGTGGATCTGTGGGAGAAAGGTGTTTCAGCTCATTTGCATTTAAAAAAATTAAATAACTGTGTTCTTTTAATTGTTAACAAATATACTTAAATATTGGCTTGTCTTTAAGTATTTGATTTTAAAATTTGGAAGTACAACATAAAAATTTTAATTCATTTTAAATTCTTGAATAATTTTTGAATACTTTTAATGTTTGTGAATATCACAGAAATTCGAGACATAAGAGACTGCAGATGCTGGAATCGATGCCAGTTGTGATGCAGGGTTTCGACCTGAAGCATTGATAGTTCCTTTCCTCCTACAGATGCTGCTTGAACCATTAAGGTTCCTCCAGTAGATTATTTATCACAGCATCCATAGTCTTTTGACAGTTTTTGCAGTCAGTAGGCTTGGTGTATGGCTTTCCCAGTAACCAATGCACATCTAAGGGTGGGGCTGCCAATTATGGCAGGAAGGCTCTGCACTTTGCAAAACAAAACAGTACTACAAAACTAAGTTAGACCACACTTAAAGAGTGTTGTGTATATTTCTGGTCAGCACACTAAGATGTGGTGGTATCTCTTTTACTGAGAGAGGAATTTGGCGCGTGTACATTAAACATGTGTATACGGATATCACAATGTAAATTTTACCCTCCATAAAAAAGAAAGATCAAGAAAAACCACCATTGCTGGAAATCTGAAATAAAACAGAACATGCTGGAAACACTCAGTAGTTTAGACAGCATCTGCATAAAGGGAAACAGAGATAATGTTTCAGCTCCGAGACCTTTCACCTGACCTGCTGAGTTTTTCCAGCATTTTCTGATTTTATTTCTGCACAAAAATGTTCATTCTTCAAAATTAAAATCCAGACCTTGAAGGCTTCAAGGCCAAGTACGGCTAAATTTAAATTGACCTCCAATGGGGAACAAGTTATAGTGAAAGAAAAGTGAAAACAAGATAAGGACAGAATAAACTTGTGGTTGAAAGCAACCTGTGGCCTTTTTCCCCCACTGCATAGCTTGTTGTGCATGAAATGGGACTTCCACATTTGCAGCTAACTCGTTGGTTGTACTTTAACCATAGTTTCCACTTCCTATAATTGTACAAGCAGTATTAGTGTGCTCAGTGAAGAGCAAGCAAGATCTCAATGACTGGATTGATAATTTCTGTCCAGTACATTAACTGCAGGCCTTTTATTCATGTCATATGATGTCAAGAATGCCTCTCCTGCCATTCACATTTTCAAATTGGAAATTCATTTGATGGAAACAGGCACAGTACAGCTCCAAGGTTTAGTGCTGCAGAACTGTGTGCCTGTGACCTCTCCACCTGGTGAGTTCCCAGTCTAAGTTTAATGACCCTGAGTAAGTTCAGAGTGGCGACACTGGCCGCAAAGAAAAACCCGAAGGTTGCAGAACATGTACAATGGTTCCCTCATCCTATCAGCTACCCAGCACAAAATAATTCCAAGTGGTGGGCAAAAGTAGAAGGGGACAATTAAATGTTACATTCGGACCAAAAGGTCCAATAAAGTAGGGACTTGAAATGGGGACAACACGAATGCGCACTGCAAAACAAAAAGCAGAAGAACATATATTTTCTTCCTCATGATCATTAATTGCATATTAACCAAAATACCTCATGACCAAAAGGAAATCCCTATGTTTGGAAGAATTCAGTGGGTGAGTTAGTAAGTTATAATTTTAGATAGACTTTAGCCACTGGTATTATTATATTGGTATCCTTGCAGATCATCATCACCACAATATAACCCAATACTATATTTCTTGCTCACCTTCAGACCTGAAGATAATTATTTTATGAGACATTTTTTTTATCCTACATCAATCTTCTGTTATTCTTGCTTTCTTCAGACTCTCCTGCATAACATTCCTCCCCACTTGAGACAGCATTTGAAAAACACTGTGATGCTGGAGGAACTCAGCAGGCCAGGCAGCATCTGTGGAGAAAAGCAGGCGGTCAATGCTTCGGGTCAGGACCCTTCTTCAGGACTGAAGATAGGAAGAGGGGAAGCCCAATATAAAGGAGAGCAAAGCAGAGAAGTGATAGGTGGACAAAAGAGGGGAGGAGGGGTGGGCACAAGGTGATGATGGGTAGATGCAGATAAGAGATAGTGATAGGTAGGTGCAGGGGAGGTGTGGAGAGCAGATCCACTGGGGGTGGGTCAAAAGGAGGAAAAAAGGGTAGAAAAAAGAGAGATAGGCTAGGAAAGAGAAGAAAAGAGGCATTGTTGGGGGGAGGGTGGTGTGGGAGGGGTAGGCATTTTTGTTCTATATAATTACCTCTAACAAACCATCATCACTACACCCTCTCCCCCGCCCCCCCCCCCCCTATCTATAAGCTGAAATTTGCTTCAAGATATTTGTAGATGTGAACCAACATTTCCACTCCATGGCAAAGAGCGGCAATTACCAACAATCTTCATTGTCAGATGTTGATCTTTCTGTGTCTATGCCATTGTCAGAATGTTCTCTGATCTTGAGCAATCTGCACTGGAGCATACTCTCCTGACTGTTCATTTTTCTATCATGGTTTTAGCATGTTTTACCTTTGAGGGATTGGTTGAACTTTCACCATTGCGGTTAAGCACTTGATGGAAGTAGGATATTGTCTGATTATCTGGTAACATAAATTATCAGATTTGAACATTTCAGTACTTACAGGACCAAATTATAATGTGGTCAATTAATTTTCATTAGTTTGTATTAAAGTGTGGAGAGAATGTGCACTGAGCTGAAAAACAGCAGAGTTGCAGAATGTTCTCAGACCCCTGAGTTTAACTTTTGCCCAAATGTAACTGTTCAATTAATTTCTGACAAGACCGGAAAATCCCAGCATAAAGTGCTGAATGTTCTTTTTATTTTCTATTGTTGCTTTGCACCTGCAACAACTGAAATGTGTTCTAGACACCAGACTTATACTCAAAGTAAATGACTCAGATTTCTTTTACATTACTTTCTAGTTTCAGTGCCATCTGCAAAGTTTCACAAACATCAGACAGCTTCAAGTTTAGTGTTCCAGTCCTAAGCAATCCTGAAATCTAATGAATAGTATTTATTATGATACTTACTGGATAAACTTTAGCTACTTTAATTGATTGAAAAGCTCTGCAGAAAATTATGACAAAAAATTCATACAAGCAATGGCAATGATTTACATACTAACAGTCAAGTTTCCATACATTGCAGGAAACTCCACATTAGTTGGGGGGGAGGTGCATTCCTAGAAAATGGGCCATATTGTGATTTTCCATAACAGAAAGCTACACCAGTTGCACCTGTGTCAAGAAACACAAATTAAAAAAATAAATTTTATGTTAATTCATTTACTTGAGAGTGAATTTTATTCCATATCTCAAATTTTTCAGTAGTGTTTTGCAAGTCCTGTAAAGTGAATTTCCGTAACCCAAATGGCTACAACACAGGGGTCGCCTGTATAGTCATTAATGTCCTACACTCAGCAATCCCACTTATTTTTTAAGGATGGATCATGCAGAGAAGGTTCGATGGAGGTGAATTACCCAGCAGACTTCCATCATGGATCCTTTGTGCAGGTTGCATTTTGCTTTTCCTGACCTTGCAGAAAATACTTCTGGATCCTGGAATGCAACATTTGGTCATGGGTAGATCCTCCTGCTGAAAGAAGACCAGCAGGTTTCAGACCAACCAAATGGCCTCTTTGATTGAGCTGATGGTGTTTCAACAGCAACTGACAGCCACTCTAACAAGGATACCTGCATGTTGAACAACCAGATCAGGTACCAAAGCATCATCATCCAGCAATTTGGGGGCCATTAATGAGTCAATCAATTGACATTAACCACAATGTAAAGCTAAGAATGCAACTTGTGTGAAATATTTCTAATTAACAAAACAAAATACTAAAGCCAAAATTTTGTGTTCTCAGATCCTAAATGTGGGACTCCATCGCCTTTTGCTATTTTGATTAATATGAGGGGGGAAATACTCATGTTTATCTGATAAAAATTATAGCAGTGGGAACATAATGCAATGTGGAGCAATGCAACTGAAGTATCTGTTTTCAGTCTTTTAACGTTAATGCGTGAGTAGATCACACAGCATTGGTCCTACATGAAAAGCATTGATGTTGCTGGTGAGAATTTCAAAACACAGCAATCAAAAAATCCAGTCATAGATACATTGCACAAGGTTGGATACAACGTTAGGCCACAGCAGAAGTAAATGGATTATTTATTTTGGCATCCAGAGGAACTCTGGTATGGTCAATCCAGATTGCATTCAGTTGTACAGAAAGTCATGGAAACCTAGTTATTAATGCAAAGCATGTCAGAATACAACTTCACACCCTCATACTGCCTAGTGTTGCCTGGAAACATGTGGAGGAAATGGAAGTTTCCCTCTAGTTTCAGACTGTCCCTGTACATACTGCTCCACAACCAGCTTCGTAGCAGCTCAAACATCCAGCTTTTGGACTCAATCTCAAGTGGAATTCAGCCCATGTACTGTCATTGGCCAGATATAATGAATAACAGGAAAATGGAAACAAAATACATTGTCCAGTAAGGTTCAGTGTGCAATGTACTAATCAATAGGCCATTCATCAATTTGCTTTTACATCAAAGCAAGAGAAAAATTGTTTTAATACCCAAATACAACAAAATTACAAGTAAAATAAAACATAAAGCAGGAAATGCTGGAAATGCTCAGCACGTCTGACAGCATCTGTGGAGGGAGAAAAGAGTTCAATGTCCTTTCATTAGGAATCTTGATGTGTATATGTACATACACATTTTTTTTTAATGCATTTACGATGTTGGATATGGTGAGAAGAGTGCTTATTCTGCAAACCCTGTCGGCAACTACTTGAACTGGACTTGAACTAATGTGCTTAATGTGATCTGAGAGTTTGTACTCTAGAGGACATTCTCAGTCCTGTAAACCTCCTCAATCCATCTCAACAATTCAGCCCTCCCTTCCTCCTTATCACCTTCCAATGACCAGCACTTCATTAACTTGCCCTCAACCCCTTTTATCATTGTCCCTGGCCCACATTTCCACTCTCCAGTCACCTTACTTCACACTATGACAAAATTTTACCAGCCCTGGACCAAGGGAAAGTGAAGTCAATCTTGAGTCCCCTGCTCCACATCCCATCCCTTAACCTGGAACTACTGAGATTCTATGACAGAGGCTTCACAATACTAAAACAGATCCAGATAACAACACAATCTACTATTGAGAAGGAAAGCGAGAGGAAATAGAGAGATGAACAGGTTTCTACCTCTGCTCGGCTGATTATTTCCTCATCTACACTGTCTTCTTTCTACTTACCAATTCAGAGAAAGCTATCTGTAAATCTTCCTGATGAGAGTTTATCACTGAGTGGAGATACAACACAAAGAGCGCCAGAGGAATCAGAGATGAAAATGTGATCTGGCTGAGAGAAGTCTGCAGAACTCCAGGTGAATGGATTCAGACTTTAAAGTCCCTCTAAAATAATGAATTGTTGAATAATAATCAGACTCATGTGGGGCTACTGGGGACCATCTCAAAGTGTCCTTTCTCTTCATGAAAGGGTCTCCAGAGCAGAGTGCTCATTCAACATGGATGCTTTGATCATTTGCCTTGTTACCTTGGTAAATGACCTGAAGTGGACTTTAAAAACCAGCTTCAGAGAAAATCAGTGCAATATCTCTCAGGACCTCCTACGATCACTGGACATATAGATAGAGCACCCAAAGCAACTGGTCTGGCTACAACCTGCTTTCATGAGGCCATTTTCTTTTCTGATGAGCTTTTCAGCCAACCAATAGTATCTAGTAATTTTTAACAGGTGGTAAAGTTAAAGGGTTTTATAATGCTGTTCAATTATGTTTGTTCTCCTGTGTCGCTTCCTGCTTCTGATGGTCCTGAGTCACATAGAGTCATGATCTCATAAGCAATGGCCACCCTTGGTGCAACTGTTGGACTGGGTGGTAAGGCAGGTTGGGCCAATCCTAATGTTATCCACACTTGAGCTGTTTGGAGTAGATAAGAGATAAAGGGCTGGCTAATCTGTTCTTACTCATGCCCCTCAGTGTCAACAGCCCCACTGTGTCTGCTCCTCACACCTTATTAACATGAAAATACCAACATCAACTAGAACTCCGTAATATTTCCCAGAGACCTGTTAACTCTTTAGAGAGTGTCGATTACAAGTATGCTATTAAGACCATAATTGTACAGAGAGCATGTCATGTATCAAATAACCAATGAGGAAAACAGTTATTTTCAGTTTCAGCCTATCTAAAGCAATCACTGAAAGAGTATGTCACTTTTGTTTAAATCTTCGGGCCTGCATGGAATGTACTTATTTCAAATGTTGCATTATCTTTGCTAATCAGTGAAATGAAAACAAACTTCAGAAAATCACTTTCCAAAGTGTAACATGAAAATCCATCACAATACCTAATATAAAAAGTGAGCCAACCACACCTGGGAACTAACCATGTGACTTGGATAATCTTATTTTGGGTACTTTTAAGTAGAGAACATAAGTACATTGTGAAATCATACATTATTTGTCAGCCAATATATGATGTCATTACTTCAAAAATAAAGCCTCAGTCAAGCAGACTTGTCTCCAACCAGAAAGACTCAGATTACAAATGTCTCATTAATTATTTTTACTGAGGAAACTCTCCTCATGATCCAGTACCTTACCATAAGATCAAGCTTTTCCAGTGTGAATCATCTCTTTTTTTCATGCTGGTTGATGTGAGCTGGGGTGTAGAAAAGATCCTAAGTTCACCTCTGGATCTGAGATTGCCTATGGGAAAATTGTCAGATAGGAATTTCTGATCTGGATTGCTAATCATTGATTCCTGTTGGAAATGCTCAGATGAAGAGAGATTGAGCTTGCCTCTGGAATCCTCTGTGTCAAGTATCATTCAGAGTCTAGGGAAAGTCTAGTCCATGCAAGGGGAATGGTCGACTGAATAAGGCTACAGCTGCCAATGACTGTTAAACTTCAATCTGGCAAGAACCAACTCCTGCAGAAGAGAATTGGGGAAAAAAAAATCAAACATGCAGTAAAATACCAATGAAGTTGAGGGAGCTCAAATCAGAGATGAAATTAATAACAAATTTAGCAAGAGCAAAAAACCAAGTGGATCAAATTCTCATGTTCACTACATGGGTGGTCAGCTGTCAGAACAGTTTGTTCACCCATCCATCACAGAATCTATCCAATTTTTACTTCATTTAACTCAATGGGATGAAAATCAGACAGGCTTTACAACTGAAAGGGCTCTATAATTAGTGGATGATCCATTGAAGGCAAAAATCTAACCTCCAAGATTCCTATATTTTTCCATTAAATCAATTTAGAAAAATGTACTTTTGAGTTTTGCAAACTTAGTTGAACTAAAATACTGACAGCAAAGCACAACACATTGTCTTAGTTTATAGTAATCTCTCAATTAAAGCCATAAAAAACAGTTCTCCATTTCTTATCAGATTGACGTTAGTTGGCCCTTACCGAATGCAATCGGGCTGATCATGAAAAGCACCTAGTATTATCATTTACTAAACCATGTTCTGCACTTAATTTTAATGATGCTCTGAAATGGCATTGAATGGCAATGGTTTAACTGCATCCTCTTCCAAAGAATTCATTAAGTGTGATGCAGAATACAGAACTATGGATACTTTGAACCAAATTCCCACAGCTCAGTTCCCCAGATTTCACTCCATATGGTTATATCATTTCACTTGTTCACATCTCCTCTGTGTTTTGAATTAAAGTTCACCTATAACAGTATAATTCAGCTCAATAAGCAACCCTAACCACCTTACATTGCTCCAATATATCACTATCATTTTGCACTGCATCAGATCTGAGATAAGTAACTTTTCCAGCAGATACCTCCTGTATCCTGTATACAAAATGAAACACAAAAAAATTACATGTCAACAACCTATCTGAACAAAATCAGACATACTATTTTACTTTGACTTCCTGTTTGTAAGGAGAATGTAAAACAAAATGATTAATCAACATGACTTCAAAAACATTACATTTAAAGTCAGTGCTTTCACCCTGTAAGCCAACGACCAAACTTTATTGACATAATCAGCTCTGCATTTCCCATCTAAGTATTAATCTTGCAATTCGAATTGCTTCTAAATGTGTCAGTGCATCTTCCTTGCCTACAGGATCGATTTCAATATTTAACTTAATATAGTTGTTTGCTGTAAAGAGCATCAAGTTCACTTTTTGCTGCATTGCTTAAAGTCTGTTCATCAGAATGCATAGAGCAAGTAACAGCATGAACAACTATCAGCCCAGAGTAGGTGTGCAATTCAGCAAGGTAATAGTTTCTGCTAAAAGTTCACACCCAAAGCACTAATCTTGCAAATGCAGAATCTTTACTTCAAATTTCCGGCATCTAAAGTGTAACAAAATAGCACCAGACTATATTGTCATCTGCCTGCAATTAAGGCTTTTTGTTTTGCTAGTTCTTTCAGGTAAGTGCAAGGAAAAATGTAGCAAAGGGGAATATTATACTAAGACCTTGCTGCTTTCAGGTGCAAATGGAACATTTCCTTTCATGTTTTGTCACTGCATCCTCACGAGAGGTATCTGATGGAACATTGAGCCACAAGTCAACCATGGCAGTACCCAGCAGATCTGTAGCCAATACAAAGAGCACACAACCTGCGTCACCCACCAACCTCTAGCCTCAAGTTCTAGAAAAGAAAGTCTGCCTTCCTTCCCACCAATGCATACTGTCAGCTGTTTCTTATCAGTGCTAGCAGCTTTGTTGTGGGTCGAAGGTGTACAGAGCAGGCTGAAGACATGACTGATATGATCAAGTAAGAGCTGAAATATGCAAAATCTTCCAAAACATCTGAAAGGTGCTCATCTTCGTAATGGCACATACCCAGATTAACAAAAAAGAGAACAACTTGAATGGTTAGATAAACAGGGCACTTTTGAGAGGAAAACTCTTTGTTTTTTTGTTCTAAAATACATACCAACATAGCAGTACATCCATTTGCAGATGGGAGCCTTGTAGCCCTATTATTATCATGAAAGAACCATGTCACTGGCAACGTCGAAACAAGTATATCGAACACTGACTCTCAGTTGATAAACACGCATTTAACAGATCTGAGTAGTTTCCCCAAGTTGGAAGAAAAGATAAAAGCAGGAGGGTGATTGCATCTCAATCTCAAGTTTAGCTTTGTTGCACGAGCAAAAGAATTTTCCTTTTTTTAAATTGTTTTCCCTGCTCTCTCTTTTGGAGGAACTGGTTCCTCTTATATTGAAAACTCTTTGAAACTTTATGCCAAGATACTGAATGTCAGTAGGATTATTTGATAGTGTAGGTGTCATAACAACTTTGGATGTCTACAAATATCACACTTTGAGAAAGGCCAAAGATCAGTGAAGTGAAGCAAGAATGATACTTTCACCTGTCTAATTTCACTGCCTTCTAATTTCACTGCTTTTCTAGATATGGTGCCTTTGGAAGTTTTTTGTCCATCGTAGAGAACAGGTGGGGTCTTAATTTCTTCCAAAAGATAGCTCCTCTAAGAGTGTAGTACTCCTTAAGCATACAGTGGATTGGCAGCCTAGATTTCTTCACCTAAATTCCTTGAATATAGTTTCACAAAGTAGTACATGATGGTGGTATGAATGCTACTGCTGATGCTGAATATGTAGGAGAAATACAAAGTATTTTGACCCATAATTGCAGCTTGGAGCAAATTTTGGCAATGTAGTTGTAATATTTTAGCAGATTTTATGTTGTCCTAATATAATAGTACAATAACAAGGACACCCACGGCATCCAATTTTTAATATGGAATTAAGTAAATAACTTGATTGTTTTTATTTTAAAGGAATAGCATTTATATAATTTGGATTCTGCACTTAATTGGGAATAAAAATGGAAAAATTCAGCCTTGGCTTAGGATGCAGAATTGGAGATCACCATAACAGAAATTTATCCACCCAGCTTTCTGTTATGCTGGCCTCAATAGTTATGGGAGGGACTGTTTGTGGGGCAGGGAGATGTCCAAAATGAAGACATCCTGATGAATTTCCTGACACAGGCGCAATCTTACTTTCTTACTGAGTTTTCTGAGTGGCAGCTAGGCAGTTTAGTAGACCCGGGATAAAGGGCTTATATCACTGCCTTTCCATCTAACCATTCACCAACATTTCCATCTGACATTTTGCTGGAAATATCAGCAGTCGGTGGAGGGTTGGGGGAGGGGGTAGCAGGGAGATGCTGAGGGACGAAGCTGAGGAGGGCCAATCACAATGGTAGATTTGCTTGAGTGGTAATCAACAATCTTGTCACCCTGGCCTTTGAGCAGCAGCACAATAAGTTTTTACCCACAGCCCCCATCACCCGAAATCTGAGAAACTAATGATAGATTTTCAAGAACTGAACTTCAGTTATGTATTATAATGATTAATCTGCTTCTCCAGAACTGGTTACTCAAATTCTCATAAATCTACTATGGCTAAAAGAAAAATAGGTGCATTCCATGCGAGTTTGGGTCAGAACTTAGTTGTTTGCTAATTTCAGCTTGGCCTCTCCCCACCTGTTAGGTGTGGAGGACATTTCTCCCCTCCGTTTCTTTCTTTTAACCATAGTAAGATGTTGCATGTAAGATGTTGAAAGTGACCCACACCTGATCACTTTAGTTGTGGCTCTGTTCTTGTGGGGAAGAATAGTTGTCTATGGATTAAAATAACACAACTGGCATCTGCAGCAATGGTACTCAGCAATGGGCTTTGGAAAAAGAGACCAAGATGGAATAACAGTAAAAATGATGAATATAAAGAAGGGTGAAGTGGATGGAAGTTGTAAGAAATGAAAATACCACCACTGTGCCATAAGACTGGTTTTCTACAATATAATAGAAAGTTATATTACTTTATCTACTCTCTGGAAAAATACATTTTTATACGAATTTCCAATGGATTTAACAGTGACAATCTTATTTTTATGGTCCTTAGAATGGTAAATGGAAACATTACCCTGCCTACACCAGCTAACTTTAACAATCTCTATCAGATTAACCTTCAGCCATCTCTTTTCTAGAGAAAAGGCTCCTATCTACTTTTTCTTGATATGTGTAACCTCTCAGTTCTATTATCTTTCTATTATGTTTTATCTGCTTTCCCAGTGCCTCTATGACCTTTATATGATTAGAAGACCAAAAATGTTGATAATATTTTATGTTTTTAGTATGTTTAACATAACTTTTCTGGTTTTGAATTTATTCTTCTGGATATGTACACCAGTGCTTTGCAGGTTTTTTTTGCTACGTTCACTTGTATCATTACTTTCAGAGATTTGTGTTCCTGTAGCAAATTGCACTCTTCCCCTGTCTCAATTATATGAGTGGGATTATTAGTCTTTCTGCCAATATGTACCACCTCAGGTACATCAATGTGGAAATTAATTTGCAAATGACGCATCCAACCTGCAAGATGACTTCCTGTGCTTTGTTGCAGTCCTCGGTATTAACTATCTCCTCTAATTTCCTTCATCTTTAAAATTTGAAACTGTTTTTCCAATATCCAGATTATTTGTACAATGGCAAATAGCAAGTGGTCCTGGCATTGATCCTTACAAAATGTAATTTTCAAGTTTGAGTAAAACTACTTTCTATTTTCTATTTTGTAGGAAGCTTGCTATCTATTCTGTTATTTAATTAATCCCTGATTCCATGTTTTCTGAGTTTAGTAATTAACCTACTAAACAGTAGCTTATCAGAGGCTTTTCAGAAATTTAAATATGATTTATCAACTATTAACCACTCCTTTAAAGATTTCACTGTTGGCCAAACATGATCTACCCCTTTAAAATCTGAGCTCACTACTCTTTATATTTTTATTTCAATATTTTTATCTTAGGGAAAGGATCCCATTATCTTAATCTTTCACTGATGTAAAGTAGTTCACTGGACCTATTCTACCTCATCTTTTAAATGTAGGAGTCACATTAATTGTCCACCATTTCTCTGGCATTTTATTCTAATGACCTTTCATATATAGTAGTATTTTTTTATCTGTTGACTACCCTCTTTTGTATCTCTCTCAAGGTGTTGCCACTGGATGTGAAGTGAAAAAGCATAATTTGAATCAAATTCATGCAGATCATCTTGGATTGAAGTCAACAATCCTGATTTACTTTTAGTGCAAGAGTTGTATTAGCAATTGACTAACAATTAAAGTGACACATTTCAGGCAAATGAACCCATGATACCTGTCAATGAAGCTAATGAAGCTTCCCAACACAGTAAGGTAAACCAGAAGGCCAGTAGGAGTAGTGAATAAATGATGGGACTTGTTCTCCAGTCTCCAGGTAGTGCTTGGGCAATATATACTTAACAAAAAAATATCTGCTTCTAGAGTCTGGAATCCAGATGATTTGCAAAATATTAGCTTCTCTGAGGTGACGCTTGGAATATTAGTAATAATTCTTCTTTGAGGTGTGAAGAAGCAAGTGCTATTTGATGTTTTAGCCTGTACATTGTGTTATACCAGCCGAAGGCAGGAGTGTTTGGGCATATTGCATTTACATTTCACTGTGGAAGCACAATGAGTTAACATTGTCATGGGAAACATACATATGAGAAACATTCAATCATATTTGGGATGTGTTATTTTCTTTCACAGCATGTCTAGCAGAATTATATTGAATCATTCTTTAATCCTTGTCCTTTTGGCCAAAAATTGATTGAACAGAACCTCTTCCCTGAAGCTCAGCTTGGAAAGTTGTTGGCTATAAGCCCATTGTTGCACTAGAATTTCTTGCAAGTTCAAGAAACACTCCAATATTGATATACCTTTAGAAACATGCATACCTTTCTAGTACTGTACTGCAGAGATATTATTGGTTATGAGTCCAATAAGTTGTGCATGTTCTAAGACCTACATTAAAATGGAGCTATCCAACAATCTAAAGTTAATTTTCTATTTAATTTTCTATCTTAGGTGTTCCACATCATCCTGCAAGGATGAAACCCATCGGGCACTACAAGTGCAGTCCAGTTCCACTGACTCTATCCCCCCATGCCACCCCCTGAAATCACAACTCCAACCACCCTGCCAATACTCCCTCCTCCCCCCATGTGAGGACTATTCTGTGTGAACAACTTACTGCTTGTTGTGCAATAACTTGCATGGTCGAATAATCAGATGACCCACATTTACCAGATTCACACATGAAGTATGACCATGAAGATTTCACTGTCAGCAGTGACTCAGTAAGGCCACTCTCAGCTCAAGAGTCAGAAAGTCATAGGTCATCGCCCCAGTCAAAAGGCCTGAGAACATAAACAATGTTGACAAGACACTATGATATCAGAGGGGGTGACAAAACTAACTGCCTGTTTACCTCTCAGATGGAAATAAAAGTTCACTCAGAATATCTTGGAGAAGAATGGTGAAGCTCTTTGAACACTTTGGCCAATGCTTGTTTCTCAAGCAACATCACCAAAGGGATTGGCTGGCCATCTAGCATATCATTGTTTGTGGACAAATAGGCTGCCATGTTCCAAATTCTGAGTAAGGAATGTTTATGAAGATGTTTATGGATTACATGATGGGAACATGGAACATAGAACAATACAGCACAGGAACAGGCCCTTTGGCCCACCATGTCTGTGCTGACCATGATGCCAATCCAAACTAATTCCATCTGCCTGCACATGGTCAATGTCCCTCCATTCCCTGCCTGTTCATGTGCCTGCCTAAATGCTTCTTAAACATTACTGTTATATCTGCTTCAACCACGTCCCCTGGCAGTGCGTTCCTGGCACTTACCACTCTCTGTGAAAAAAAACTTGCCTCATAAATCTCCTTTAAGCATTTTCCCTCTCACCTTAAAGCTATGCCCTCTAGTGTTTGACATTTCCACCCTGGGTAAAAGAGTGTCTCTATCCTCTTATATTTTTATTTTATAATTTTCAGCCTCCAATGCTCCAGAGAAAACAATCCAATTTTGTCCAACGTCTTCCTATAGTTAATACTATCTAATCCAGGCAACATCCTGGTGAACCTCTTCTGTACCCTCTCCAAAGCCTCCACATCATTCCAGTAATTCAGCAACCAGAACTGTACACAATACTCCAAATATGGCCTGACCAAAGTTTTATACAGCTGTAACATGACTTTTTAACTTTTAAACTTAACACCCCAACAGATGAAGACAAGTATGCTGTACGCAGGCAGGTAGCGGTAAAACAAAATCCTCTCCCTCCCAAAATTCCACATCTCCCCATTCCACTCCTCCCACACTCACTTCTCCCTAGGTTTGAGCAAGGTACAGCTCCCTAAAATATTATGCCAATTCTTAAATGTTAACCTAAATTGAGTGTTGACAGAGCAAGTCTTATAAGCAGTGACAACCACTTCCTGGCTGAACCTACTTCTATCATCTAAACTTTCTTTCAGGTGTACCTACCAGCAATAATACTGGACACTAATTCGGAGTGAGAACATGGACTGATTTAAACTCCTCCAGAATTAGTGTATCAGCAGCCTCTGTGCAGCCTCTCTCCCCAGCACTGGATCCCCAATCATTTAAGCCATTGAGTGTGAGCAAAAGGGCAAAATAAAATATTCCATTAACTCTAATTATAAAGCATATGAACATATAAATTATTGTGCTATCTGAAAGTGACTTGTCCTTGTAGAGACAGCAGACCAGATAAGAGCTAAGGCTATAAAGTCCCAGCAAATAATTGACAAAATTACCACATTTATTTGGTTAGTAATACAAACATGCATGCATGAGTGACTCTTTTGCTTACCCTATCCAATGCAAATACACTCTATAGCCAGCTATCTTCTGTTTCTCAAGGACAGTGAATAACAGTGAGAGTATTATCTTTAAATCAATTGATCTCCCATCTTCCTCTCTATCCAGCTACTTGTTGCATGGATTGATGCATCTTTAAGGGGTTATAGTAAATTATTAAAACCCTTAATCGCTGAGTGCAGACCTCCAAGCATTTGCTTTGACTTCTGTCTTGCTATCTGTTATCTGAGTTCACCAATCCTGCTTCATCTGAGAATGATAACTAGCCTTTACATCACAGGCAATGTCACATCTCACAATACTATCAATGAGCAAAATAAGAGACTAGGCACAGAACTCCCACAACAATGCTTATTTATCATAAATTCGAATCAGCACATAGTATGTCCCACTGCTTAAAACTACAGTACCATTCATTACAATTTGCTGTGGCTATTGTTGTTGGAGATCATGTCTTCTGCAAGTTTCAATAGTGAACTTTCCTGAAAACTCACCCTCAATTCCATTCCCTCATTGAAAAACACAATGATGCTGTAGGAACTCAGCAGGCCAGGCAGCATCCGTGAAGAAAAGCAGGCGGTCAACGTTTCGGGTCAGGACCTTTCTTCAGGACTGAAGACAGGAAAAGGGGAAGCCCAATATATAGGAGGGAAAAGCAGAGCAGTGATAGGTGGACAAAAGAGGGGAGGTGGGGTGGGCACAAGGTAGATGTAGGTAAGAGCTAGTGATAGGCAGGTGCGGGGGAGCAGGTGAGAGCAGATCCACTGGGGGATGGGTAAAGGGTAAGGAGAGAGAGGAAAAGAAAGGTAGAAAAAAAGAGGCTAGGAAAGAAGAAGAGAAGAAGCATGTTGGGGGGGGGGGGTGCGTGGTGTTGTGGGGAAGGTGGGTGGGGATTACCTAAAGTGGGAGAATTCAATGTTCATGCCATTAGGCTTCAAGGTTCCAAGAAAATGAGGTGCTGTTCCTTCTGTTTGGGCTTGGAATTCTCCTGGCAGTGGAGGATGCCGAGGACTGTCATAGCAGTGATAGTGTGGGAGGGGGAGTTGAAGTGACTGACAACGGGGAGATGCAGATCATGGTTATGGACAGGAGAGAAACAAAGGACTGCAGATGCTGGAATCTAGATGAAAAACAAGATGATGCTGGAGGAACTCAGCAGGCCAGGCAGCATCCATGGAGAAATTTAGATGAAAAACACGATGATGCTGGAGGAAATCAACTAGACGTACGTCCTGATCCGAAACATTGACCACCTGCATTTCTCCACGGATGCTGCCTCGCCTGCTGAGTTCCTCCAGCATCATTGTGTTTTTCATCTAGATTCCAGCATCTGCAGTCCTTTGTTTCTCCATTCCCTCATTATTAGGATCATAAGCACCTTCTAAGCATGGAGGTGGTGTTGAGGATGTGTTTTGCTAGGTACACACCAAACACATTGAACTGTCAGAAAGTACAGTTGAACGAATCTTTGTAAAAGAAAGGATCTGACTTTTGTTCCGTTGACTTAATTGGAGGACAGCTGGATGGTTTCCTTTCTCTACATGTGATGCAAGCCAGGTGATTCTCCAGAAGCTGTTGCAGTCAGTCAGACCAGCGTCAACCTGACCACAGGCCAGGAAATGGCTTTCAAAGGTTGTTATATGTATTACATTAGATAGCAGATTGCTAACCATTTTAAAGCATGTTTCCCACACAGCCCCCCCTTCAACTTCAAGAGTTTATATAGCTCATAGTTTCTTTAATTATTGGTTTTCATGGTCATGGTCTCACACATCAGTTTGAAACCTTTTCCAGAGGAGTAGTCATTTATAGTCATGCATATTGTGTGAACCAGTGCAATGTCGTTATCCTGTGTGAAATAGGTCACTGAATTCAAATTGGGGAAATGAAAAAAAGAAATATAACAAACCCAGCTGGTGCCCTGAGCTGAATTAAGGCTAAGCTTTGCAGCTGAACTTTTAATATGGCAATGCTTGTTTTGGCCTATACATAATATAACAACTTGTAATGTAGACCAGCAAAATAACTGTGTGAATTGGATGTGGCTAGTTCATTGGCCTATTGGATGGCCAATTGAATAAGGCTAGTTCATTAGTTTCAACGGTGATAATTTTATTTACTTATTTATCTTATGGGATGTGCGCGGTGCTGGCAAAGCCAATACTTCTTGCCCATCCCCAACTGCCCTCGAGAAGGTGGTGGTGAGCCACCTTCGTAAACCGCTGCAGTCCTTCTGGTGGAGGTATTCCCACAGTGCTGTTGTGGAGTAAGTTTCAGGATTCAGACCATGCAACAATTAGGGAACAGGCGATGTCTTTCCAAGTCAGGGCAGTGCACAAGTTGGTTGCAGACTTTGGAGATGCTGTCAGAATAGCCTAGGTGAGTAACTGCAGTACATTTTCTTGGTGGTACACACTGCAACCATTATGCACTGATAGTGGATGTAATGAATATTTAAGGCAGAGAATGGGGTGCCAATCAAGCAGGCTGCTTTGTCTTGGATGATGAAGAGTTTCCTGAGAGTTGCAGTTATACTCTTCCAGGCAAGTGGGGAATATTCCATCACATTCCTGCCTTGTAGATGAAGGAAAGGATTTGGAGTGTTAGGTGAGACACATACTCCAAGGTACTCAGTTTCTGACTGGTGTGACTGATTCAGTTGAGGTACTGGTCAATAGTGTCTCCCAGGATGTTGATGCTCCAGGATGGAGACTTGGCAAGGTAATGTTAATAAATAGGCAGTTAGGTTCTTCCTTTGTCAATGGTCATTGCTTGGCATACATGTTATTTGCCAATTTTAAGTCCAAACCTGAATATTTTCAAGTCTGCATGCAGGCATGGACTGTTGTATTTCCTGAGGAGATGGGAATAGAATTGAACATTGTACAATCATCAGCAAACATCTCCACTGAGCCAATGGTTCAGCGAAGGAGCTCCTGCAATGATATCCTGGGACTGAGATGATTAGCTTCTAACAACCACAGCCTCCATGCAAGGTATAACTCCACCCACTAGAGTATTTTTTTCCTTGATGCCATTGACCTCTGTTTCACCAGGCACTGATGCCACACTTAGTCAAACATTATCAAGGGCAGTCATTCTAACCTCACTTATGGAATTCGTGTTTAGACCACGGCTGTGATGAGGTGTGAAACTGAATGGTTCTGGCAAAATCCAAACTGGGCATTGGTGAGCAGATTATTGGAGAGTAATGCCCCCTGATATCACTATCGAAAACACCTTGCATTACCTTGGTGATGAATTAGAATGGGCTGACTCGGTAGTAATTAAATGGAGTGGATATGTCTGGCTTTATGTAGTGAGGACATACCTGGATACTGTCTACATTGTTGGATAAATGCCAGTGTCGTGTCTGTACTGGAATAGCTTGACTAGTTAGTTCTGGAGCATAGATTGTCAGTACTACAGCCAGGATGAGGGCAACTTCAACAACACTCAATAAGCTCAACACCATACAAGACATAGCAGCCCACTTGATAGGCATCCCATCCATGGCCATTCACTCACTCCACCATCAACCCACAGTAGAGGCAGTTTGTACCATCTACAGGATGCACTGCAGCAACTCACCAAGACTCCATAGACAACATCTTCCAAACCCACGACTACTACCAGCTAGAAGGACAAGGGCAGTAAAAGCATGGGGAACACCACCATATGAAAGTTGCCCTCCAAGCCACACATCCATCCAGGCAATGAGACCTGACCTGTACTCAATACTCTAGATGCCTTCTCATCAGGGCCCTGTATAATTCAAACAAGGTGTTGCTTCTCTTATACTGAAATCCTCTTGCAATAAAGAACAGCATATCATTTGGCTTCCTCATTGCTGGCTGAACCTGCACATTAACTTCTGCACTTCTCATTGAACTAAGGTTGATCCCCTGGTGTATTTGTAATGATAGAGTGAGGGAGTGTACAGACTGTGATAATATACAGTTCTGCTGCTGTTGATGGCTCACAGTCAATCATGAATGCCCAGATTTTATCTTTACTTTCCTGCAGGGTAATCACTGTGCTTGAAAATAATTCACGCCGTCTTGAGAGTCTCAGAACATTTCTGGGGGGTAGTGAAGCCATGCAATGTAAATGTGAGCTTTTCTCTTGATGGTTTACATAAACCTGTCATAAAGGTTGGCAAGTGAAAATTAAAAGAACTGCAGTTGTTGGAAATCTAAAAATACAAACAGAAAATACAGGCCAGGCTGAATCCCTGCAAAGAGAAACTGAGATAACATTTCAGGTTGTAGAAACATGATTGACAAAGGGACTTCGACCTGAAGCATTAACACTGTTCCTCTTCCCACAGATATGGCCTGATTTGATGAGTATATCCTACTGTTTTTATATTATAAAGATTGGCAAGTACCCTTTTGCCAAGGCAAGGAATCATACAACATAGAGGGCTTCCCATATCAAGACTGAGATTTAATTAACCTGACTCCCCTCCTCCCCCTGTTCTTTGCCCTTTCCTTTTGAATCTGCTCTGACCATTACTTCTGATGGAGCAATGCCGGTCATAACAACTTGGGATGTAAATAGAAGTCTGTTCATCTGCTCTCTGTTTCTTTGGTTACCCTTCTTAAATTGATTTGGCCAATTCATCTCCATTTAAGTGACTTCTGAAAGGTGTGTGACCACAAGCCTGTAACTTTCCCTCTGGATTTCCATGTGAGAAATTACCCTTTTGCATTTGGCACCTTTTCTTCTTCTGTTACAGAACTATCAGTCACTGGAGCTCAGGCCCGCAGTACCGAGCATGCTCACTGGTACATGAATGAGTGTGTGGAAAAAACATGCACATCAGGGAAACACCCACTCAAACCTACATTATTGCATCATTTAAAGGTTGGGTGTGATGGATGTTTGTAGGTGCAGACACCGAGTATTCTCTGGGCTATGTCCAGTGTAGAGAACAGTCATGACAACCTTCCTCACTGCAGGGTCCTTCTCCTTTTTGGGCATTCCCTTGGAATCGAGGATGACTTGTTTCCAAACCAGTTCTTTGGGTTCTAAGCTAACTAGTGATGCTACTGTGGGAGTGGCAGACTCTTCCACAAATGGTGTAGGACAGGCCTAAAGGTCAGGGGGACTGGGAGTTTGTGAGATAGTGCAATCCCTCTGCCATTTACACTGGGCTCTGTGTTCCCAATGCATGGACTTGAGTTTCTTATTACCATCCAGGGATTTTAAGATGGGGCTGCTTTTTGGGGAAGCCTCGAGAGCTCGTTTGAATCTTTTCCTCTGTCCACCTGCTAATCTCTTCCCACTACAGAGCTCAGAACAGAGTGCAGCTTCCAAGAGTCTGGTGTCAGGCATGTGAACTATGTGATCTATCCAACAGAGATGGCTGAGTATAATTAGGTCCTCAATGCTAAGATTGATGGTTTAGGGTCGGACATTGATGTCATTTCATCTACCCTTCCAGTGAACGAGGAGCTTGTTGTACAGAGGGCATTGACGGTACATCTCCAGTGACTTAAGGCTCCTGCTGTAGGTAGTCCAAGACTCCTATGCAAGCAATCACTGCCAGAACATTGCAATGCACAAATACTAGGAACAAGGAGGAACTCCTGTTTGAAACTTATAAAAATATCCTATTCCCTCTTCAGGTTTCACAATGGTGTCTCAGTGGCATGCATCTACTTATCTTCCTCATAGAAGCACTCGATTCTCTTTTTGGGATAGCTCCCAAGAGAGGCCTGATATAAATGATCCCAACTCTAGATGCCCGGAAATGCACATCTGTGTCAAGCAGAAGGTAAGCCCAGTCATTGAAACACCCTAATCCAAAGAAGCAGGACAGTTTGCAATGTGTGGACAGCTCAAACTGCCAGCGGGACTCGTACATCAAAGCTTTCTTTTTCATGGCACTCTATAATCAGGAGCACTTCCATGGAAGTTGCATTCTTCAGGAGATCTCTGATGTAATACAGTTCAATCAGCAACAGTTATGGGCTCAGGTTCATCACAGAACATATCCAACAACTACACCAACTTCTATTTGTATAGCACATTTCATATGGAAAGCATTCCAAAGTGCTTTACAGATGCTAAGCCAAGGAAGGAGAGGGGAGAAGGCTCAGAAGGTAGGCCAAAGACTTTTATGTGAAGAAGGGTCTCAAAGCAAAGGCAAGAAATGCAGTTAGAGAGGAAGCTGTAGGAAAAATTCCAAAGCCTGGGTTCTAGGTGGCGATGTCACACTGGTGGGCTAGGGTGATCAGGGCAATGATGAGGGAGCAGAATCAAATGATGAATTTGTAGGTGGGAGAACAGGAAGAGGTTTCAATGATAAGGAGCTCATAGGTAAACTGAAAATACTAAATGTTGGTGTTGCATGATCTGGAATCAATTTAAGTTGTGGAGAAAGATGTGGTGGGTGTGTGCAATTTCTTTCATTCGGTAATGTGATCGCTAATTTCAATGTAATGTGGGCGGTAAGCTTGCTGGTAGACTGAAGTATTGGTGGATGACAGGAAGCAATCCTGCAGAGCATTGCACAATCACATCTAGTGAAAATAGATATATGAATGATAACGTCTGTGGCTGCACTAAGACATAGGTAGGTGATGAAATGGAGGTGGAAGTATATGGAAGTAGAGAATATGAGGTCAGAAAGTCAATCAAGGTGGGTCAGAATATCTATGGTGTAATTAGTCTGAATAATGCCAACCTGGGAAAGTAATGGACTAATGGAGTCAATGACAAGGACACTGAGTTTTAGGAAGGAGTTGAAGGTGATTGTTTTTATGGTATATCCACTACAGGAAGGAGGTAGCAAGCTTAGTGGAATGGTGTCATGACAACAACCTTGCCCTCAATGTCAACAAAACAAAAGAACTGGTCATTGACTTCAGGAAAGGGGGCGGTGTACATGCACCTGTCTACATCAATGGTGCTGAGGTCGAGAGGGTTGAGATCTTCAAATTCCTGGGAGTGAATGTCACCAACAGCCTGTCCTGGTCAAATCACGTAGATGCCATGGCCAAGAAAGCTCACCAGCGCCTCTACTTCCTCAGGAGGCTAAAGAAATTTGGTTTGTCCCCTTTGACTCTCACCAACTTCCGATGCACCATAGAAAGCATCCTATCTGGATGTATCACGGCTTGGTACAGCAACTGCTCTGCCCAGGACCGCAAGAAACTGCAGAGAGTTGTGGACACAGCCCAGCACATCACGGACACCAGCCTCCCCTCCTTGGACTCTGTCTTTACCTCTCGTTGTCTTGGTGAAGCATCCAGCATAATCAAAGACGCCACCCACCCAGGACATTCTCTCTTCTCTCCTCTTCCATCGGATAGAAGCTACAGGAGCCTGAGGGCATGTACCACCAGACTTAAGGACAGCTTCTACCCCACTGTGATAGGACTATTGAACGGTTCCCTTACATAATGAGACGGACTATGACCTCACGATCTACCTTGTTGTGACCTTGCACCTTATTGCACTGCACTTTATTTGTAGCTGTGACACTTTACTCTATACTGTTATTGTTTTTACCTGCACTACCTCACTCAAGGTAACTGCACTGTGTAATGAATTGACCTGTATGATCGGTTTGCAAGACAAGTTTTTCACTGTACCTCGGTACAAGTGACAATAATAAACCAATACCAATACCAATACTGTGCCGTTGAAGAAATTTATGACTCTTCCAAGACTGGATATGAATTAAGCCATCTAACAAAATAAGGACAGTAGAGGGATTGAGTGCTCTGTTTTACATAATAATTTGGTGAAGAGGTAGGGCTGGGTGTGATCAGTGCATGTTGGGAGTTGCCTAACGTCAGTGGATATTGTCATGGGCCATCGTTTCTTTTTTAGAAAGAAGGATGGTCCTAATAGAACGATGCAGATATGAGAAGCCAGAACTCTGGATAGGTATGAGTGGAATCAAATGGCAAGACAATGGAGTTAGGCTGTGAGTCAACCATATGGCATGCTTCAAATGGTTACGAAAATCAAAAGCCATGCTGGAAATCTGAAATAAAAACAGAAAATGCTGGTAACAGCAGGTCAGGCAGTATCCACGGAAAGAGAAACAGAACTAATGTTTCAGTTTGATGACCCTTCATCAGATAGGTTAAGTTGGATAATCACAAAGGATCTCATTAGTAAATTTATTTCGGACCTTTTCAGTGCTCTGAAGTGATAAATGATTGGAAAGGATCAAACAGGGAAGATAGACAAAGTTTCCGGGAAGGGCCTTGAAGATGGGAAAGAGGTTAAAGACTGAACATCAGTTGTTCTGAATAGTAAGGATGAGGTTAAGGATTTTAGGATGGTGGTAATGACACAGTTTTGAAAGGTCATGGCACTGTGCTCAATTAGGGAGGAGATTTTACCCTAACAGCTAAACTCAGATCCAAGAAGGGACTTTGCAATAATCGGGAGTCCAGTGGCAATCTGGGAATTGGATCATGGGGTGGCAGCCAAGTTTCACAGATAGGATGACCTCAGAGAAAAATGGGATCAATTCAGGAGAAAACTAGAGGGTTAGACTGTTAAGTGGAAGAAAAAAATAAATGAACGGCAAGTGGGATAAATTGTCTTCTTTGTTCATCTAGGTTCCTACATTTACCCCAGTGAAAATTTTCCCTTTCCCCTTTGAAGCATTTCTAGAGTATTCTTTTCCTCCTTATTTCACATGTTTATTTTTAAATCCATTTAGGATCATGTTTATTTATTCTGCTTTTGTCAATTTGGCTTTATTATTTTGAAGACATTTAACTTGTCCTCATCTGAAAGGTTATGAAGCAGTCTGCTCCAACATATTTGACTTAGTTCTGTACTGATTTGAATTAGGCCATTTTAGAGCCACAGACTTAACTCTTGTCTTGTAATCCCAGATAATATTATACTTGTTAATTCACTGGTTCCTTTTAGTGCAACAGAATCAATGTCCATACATCACCAAGATCATTAGCAAATGTCAGGTCAAGATGGCATTAGTTCCTGAGCTCACATTAGTACCTGAGCTCCTTGTGTCATGAAATGCTCATGCATTGAATTTGGCACCTCCAAGTTTAAAGCATTGGATTGATGGAAGACTTCCACTTAATAATGTGGCTGTTCTCACAAACCTATTTTATTTCTTTATAAAGAAATGCTTTTCTCATTCTTGTGCTGATTCACTGGTCTGTAGATGTCCAACCACAATTAATTTTCCTTGGCCATTTTTGCACTTCAGCACCAATTTCAGTCCACTTTCCCTTTTCTGAATGTTCTGTGCCTTTTGTCAATGATATTTCGTTCCTGCCTTTAGAATTTATCCTTGTTTCTGACATTCACACCATATATCGCTGCTGAAACGTTCTCTGGTTCTAGCACCTTATTATTCCCCAAAACACAATCAAACACAGAGAAAATCTCTCCAAAACTGTCTTTTAATAGAATTACCTTGTCAAATTGAAAAACTCTACAGTGATTTCTTTAAGAGGATTAGACTGAATTATCCAGCTATGCACAATTGTGTGGCTAGTTCAGAATTCAATGTTAGAAGTTTCACCATTGTTCAGTTGCACCACAACACTTTGCCCAAACTTCAACTGTGGAGAACACTCTTCCAGGTTTACCTGATAATCTTATCAAATGCAGTCACTCAGGTAATGCTTGGCTCCCTGCAGTGGAGGGAATGGTAGAAGGGTTCCCTGTGTGTTTGCTAACCATTGACTCCTGCTAGTAGGACCACGAGTGGGGGTGTGACCTGACAACAGCTTTGGGTATGGGTTTTATGTTCTCCACAGTTCAACAGTCTCTTCACATTCACTGTAGAGTGAGCCAAATGACTATGTTAATACACATCTGGTATTTCACAACTACATACATGCTGTGCACCAGAAAATCTGGGGGTTAATCCATTGCAATTTTTCCAAAGAACCTAATGCCAGTACATCTTTCAAGAGAAACTTAGTCTCCTGACTAAATACAATAACAGGATATGTAGTATTTTCCTGCTTCACAGATACAGTATATAAATATATGTACAATATATATTATGTATATATATTGTCTCTCTGTATATATATAGCTATATATATAGCTATATATATAGCTGTATATATATAGCTCTCTGCCAATCCTCATGCACTTTCCTCAGTGAATTCTCCACAACCTTCCCTATTGTTTTTTTCCTCCACAGCTCTGTGCTTCCTGGAGCAAACCCATGGTTACCCACAACACAGAGACAAACTTTACCAAGTATCCATGGATACGGTTTAACCCCTCTGAGGTATTGACGGAAACAAGCTGGGATTAATACAGCTTTTCTGCACTTTGATTGCTCTCAGTGCTTGTCAACTAATCTCCACAGGAATGGCAATTTCCGTTTTCTTTAATATGCCATCATTGTATGCTTCACACATGTGATGATGACAGCCATTTTCCACTGTATTCCTGTGGTTTCAGCAATTAACAATTCCCTGCGTATCAAACTAGACAATATTCCATAATGTCATTACCATCGAGATTGGATTTTAGCCACCATTTCCTTCCCACATACTCGATGTTGTGTGAATTTGGATGGAGCAGTATTTTCATTGGTAGCCATATTGGAAATTCCCCAAAACAGGAATTGAAGTTGGAAAATGCAGACTAAACAATTCAGAATCAAAATTTGTATTTACATTTGTTGCAGTTTCTGTTCTGCAAAATTCTACAATTGAGAACATCCAAAAAATATTTAAACTAGTTCCGTGACAACAATAAATTTATTGGGGCAGTTGAGTCACCAGGAAGGAGCAAAATAGAAGAAGAGTAGCTCAAATCATGTATCAGACTGCACTTTGTAAGTCAGACGATTTGAAGTAATTTCAATTGGTCATATCATGTTATAATTACGCATGTAATACAATAACTTCTAACAGGCCAGCAAATTAAATTAATGGTCGATCTTCTTAAATTTATTAAAGTATCCTTAGTACATATTAATCAGGAAGATGCAGAATCAGCATTTTATATTTCAGACTTCTTCCACGGAATAGGATTAATTTGCAGGTACAGACGTGGAAACTTTCTATGGATATATAAGGAGAAAAAAGAATCCCATTACCAAGCAAAACAATTTCCAAACATTACATAGACTCAGTTACTTAAAACAAGCAAGAGATTCAGTCATTTGTTATAATCAGTCAAGTCCACAAGTTGTTTAAATATTATATCATTTTTTTTCTATTTTAAGCAATAAATATGGCAGAACACCAGCAATGGTGTAGTAGTCTAGTTATATAAATGGTGATTGGTTTTAAGGTTTACAAAAAGTTTTATGCATGTAAGTACTTGCAAATATGAAGAAATTAGAAATCAACATTGTACTGTCGTGCCCTATTGAAATAGGATTTATATGTTGTGATTTGTTTGTGATGTTGTCAGTTGTACATGATACTTGAGAAGGAGAAATATTGCAGAGGGTCTAAAGGAAAATGGGCCCAGTGCCTGGGTTAGATTTGAGATACTCTTGTCATAGTGTTGGCAGTCTGTGGTAACATCAAAAAAATTTGCCTGAATTACCTGTCAAAAGACGGAAATACTTTCAAAGTACGTGGGTCATTATGGAACATTATATTTTCTTGCTTAAAGAAAAACAATCTTAACATCAAGGAGCAATGTGAATTGTGGAAAGTCTGTTGTGAGTGAATCATTTTGAATGGTGTTCGATACTTTCAGAGTTGTTTTAGTGTTAACATATCTTTAACTTCAGTGATTGTGTTTTTAAAAAACATTACAGTTTGAATCCTTGCTGATTCACTTTACAAATCAATAGCAGATCACAACTTGGTCATACAGTTCCCTCTTGTAACAGTTTTAAATGAATGTGTTGAAGAGTAGCATCAAACTAATTGGAACATACTGTTCTTGTGGACACATCAACACAATGAATGCAAGTGGCTTCCCATTCTTTTTATACAGGCTGTATACAGCATTTCTCCATTTTATGTAATTGGGATTGGTTTGCATCAGTGTAAGGCAGACTTCCCAGTGCTTTGATGATTCATTGCATTAGCAACTAATCCTTTTGGTTTTCCTGGTTTTCAGTCAGATTTTCAAAGGGCCTGGTATTTTTTAAAATAGCTTGGAGTCAAATATTAAAGGAATAACGTCAAAGACTCAAAGTTGTACAGCACTGAAATGGACCCTTTGGCCCACTATGTCCATGCCAAATTTTTGCCCATCTCTACTAATCTCATCTTTCCACAGTAAGTCTGCATCCTTCTATGTCTTATCTATTTAGGTGCCTCTCTAAATATCCCTTAAATATAATGACTGCATCTGATTCCACCACTTCCTCTGGCAATGCATTGCAAATATCAACCACTCTCTGTATAAAAACCTTTCCCTTCAAATCCCCTTTAAAACTCTGCTCTCTCACCTTAAACCTATGCCTTCTTGTTTTTGATATCCCTACCATGGATAAAAAGATTAGATATGATGTGATATCTTTATTAGTCACATGTACATCGAAACACACAACGAAATGCCTCCTTTGAGTAGAATGTTCTGGGGGCAGCCCGCAAGTGTCGCCATGCTCCCAGCATGCCCACAACTTCCTAACCCATACATCTTTGATCATCTACCCTATATACGCCTCTTATAATTATATATACCTCTATCAGGCCACCCCTCAGCCTCCATTGCTTCAGGAAAAACATCTATAGGGAGAGCTTGGATAGGCTGGGCTTCCATCCTCCAATCCAGGTCACATCCTGGTGAATCTCCTCTGCTTATTCTCTACCGCAACCACATCCTTCTGATAAATAGAAACACAAAACCCGCATTCTGCCGCAAACTCACTGCCAGCCATTAACACTATGTCAGCAAATGTTTGTTTCAGGACAGACGGAAAATTTTACGATATCTACCACACCTGAGAACTCTGTCGAACTTGTCCGAGAGTTTTTGTTTACTAAAGGACATGCCCTTGTTGGGCTCACAGAGGAGATTCCTAATTATCATGGACCATTTCTCAACCACCTGGAAGAAAATTGGCCCATCAATCAAAAGGAGGCAGAGGTTACTTTTCAACCTTCCATCTCATGCTACATTGCCATTGAAGAGCACCATCTTTCACAAGTGATAGGCTCATTTATCATATATCACAATGAAGTAGCCCTACATCATGAGATGTACCATATGTCTGTTAAATATTATTAAGGCTTCTAGAAGCCTTTGAATGAAATTACAAAATAATACCATCATTTAGCTGACAAAAAAGCTCCAAAATGCGATAAATTATTCTTCATGCATTTGAACAATAGCTGGACCACTCATGGTGCCCACAACAGAAAGCTCACTTCAGTTATCTCCAAAAGATCATGCAAGTTCAACTGTTGCACATGATTCTCAGGAGGTCCTCATAAAAACCATTGTGCCAGCACAGAAGCAATGATAGTAAAGGCACAGCCACAGTGAGGTGGTTGCTTAGCCTGAATACCTGTTGTTGGTCTGCCTGAGAAGATATTCCATTGTGAGCAGAAGTTTGATAAATGTGCTGGATAATTCAGAGGATAGGATTGCCTTAATACCACTGTAAAAAATGATAAACAAAGCTGCCAACCCGATGAAGATATAAAACAGGATTACATCAACCAAGCTGAAATGGAACCAGGCTACAGTCAGAGCTAAGCATTCACACAGTGACAGATCAGATCAAAGCTCCCCAGTCCTATCAAATCCAGCTGCATTTGGTTGTGGACAATTAAAGAATTAAAGGGAAGAGGAGGAACCATACATAACCCCATGACAAATGATGATGAAGCCCAGTATTTGATTGCAGAAAACAAGGCTAAAGCAGTTCCAGAGAAACAAAGGACTGCAGATGCTGGAGTCTAGATGAAAAACACGATGATGCTGGAGGAACTCAGCAGGCCAGGCAGCATCCATGGAGAAAAGCAGACTGTGGATGATCCAATTCAGCCTTCTCCTAAGGTTCCCACCATCACAGAAGCCAGTCTTCAGCCAATTCACTTCACCCTATGATATCAAAATATAACTGAGAACATTGTATGCAGTAACGTCTGTGTGGGCCCAACAACAAATCAGCTGTGATGCTGAAGACTTATGTTCCAGAAGTAGCTGTGACTCTAGCCAAGCTGCTCTAATATAGTTATAACATTGGCAACTACTCAACAATGTGGAAAAAAGCTCAGAAAAGTTTGGTACACAAAAAGCAGGACAAGGATGAAGAAGATGTCCTTGGTCTCTTTGGGAACATGGTTCACATTTTTAAAAATCCACATACTGACCAATGAAGCAATATTGCCTGTAAAATGTCCTGTAAGATAAAGTGCTGATCCAACACACATCATACATTGATAAAAGAGATTCTGTAGATGCTACAGTCTGGGGCAACACACACAAGATCAGGAGTGCTGAGGAAGGGTCTCCGTACAAAACATCAACTGTTTATTTCCCTCCATAGCTGCTGCCTGACCTGCTGAGTTCCTCCAGCATTTTGTGTGTGCTGGTCATACATAGATAAATTGTTTATATGGGTCATTGCATTTTTATAAGAGGCACAAACTGACATGTGGGAAAATGTCAGCACTATTTTAAAAGTGGCTCCATTTTCTACTCCATGGTCATCAATCACTGAATTATAACTGTTGGCATCACAATGAGGAGCTCACTGTACTGGGCCAGGATCCTTGTGCGTTATTGTTTATTGAAGAACTATGCTGTTGCGTCACCGAGCATAGAAACAGGCCATTTGGCCTAGCAGGACCATGCTGACCATCAAGTGCCCATCTACACCATACCTATCAGTAGGAAACTAATGGCATTTTCCTGGGACCTGAGCATAGAAGCCTCCTTAACAGGAAGGGAATAGAAAGGGCAAAGTGGTCCTGCAGGTAGCTGAGGAATTTTCCTTATGGTCAAAGGGAAACAGTAATGCTGCCACCAAGAAGAAGATGGGTGAGTATTGTTCCATCTTTGTTCATTATCAGCTGCTATGCAACTTATGCCTTCATGTTTCAGGCAGGCAGGAACCTTGTGGATAAAGTTTTTGAGTTAAAATAACCCAGGCCTAAAACCTACTTACAGCTGTAGAACAAACTATGAGAACAGGATACTTGAAAATAAAGTATGGTAAGAAATTATCTTCCAACAATGCTCATCTCCAAATGTTTTAAAAAGTAGTTTTGCTATTACAATTTTTATCAGTCTCTGGTTTTTGCACTTTAATCAGCAGAAGGTGATATCACCAGACTATTACACTTGCTGCTCTTCCTCCTTTTTCAGTGAGATCGCTAGATTTGACCTGATTGACGTCACAGCGGTAGATAGCATAAACCAAAAGTGAGCTTGTGGTTACTGGTGCCTGTATCTAGTACTTCATGTCTCAGCAAGGATGAAGGAAGCCTTGCCGCCCTGTTTGGCATGCCTTATTCTGCTGTCCCTGAATGCACATCAAATTCTTGCACAAGAGATGCTATCTATAGTTGATTGAAGCCAGATTATGTTGTGACCAAGCTCACTCAGGGTTACTTGATTTAAGGTTAGAGGCTCCATACCGTACTGTAAGTCAGTATGTTTTATTGCTACAGGTCTGAGTTCATATCTAGTTCAAATGTATTGGATGGAGATTGATAGCCACTTCACAATCAGTTGCAATGATACAAAGGCATGGACTGTAGCTCCAAAATTAACAATCCAGAGATGTTTTTTGTGCAATCTTTAAAGATTCAGTTTATAATTCACTATACTTTAGGATCAGTTATGCTGTAAAATACATTTTCAGTGAAAACGGATCTGCTGGAACATTAGTGATATATTTAACAGCATCTTGTTCCATGCAATTGATAAGATCAGCAAGATGTCAGGTAAGAAACTCTGAACAACTAACCTTCCTGCCTGTTTCATGTTCTGCACTCTATGACTCATCGAGTTCCTGTGACAACTGTTACATTGCAGAAGAATGTAAGGCCTGATTAGCCTTCTGATTTTCACCAGATTTTTCTGCATTAAGCAAAGAATGTTTGGTAGGAGCTGCAATGGGGTTGAGGTAGAATTTACCCTTTGAAAGACAACTCTGGAATACTAGTGCAGCAAAACAGAGGTAGGCCTGTGAAAGTGAACTGTAAGCTCCACAGTTGCCTATGTAATCATTCCATCTGATAAAATGGCAGTAGATATATGTCTACAGGACACTGGTTTTGGAGTCACTTTAAAAGAAAATTTGACAATCACGTACTGCAACTAGAAGGACTTCCCAGTAGTATTTCAGTGATCAGCCATCATGTAGAACCAGAATCCAGAAAGTAACAGTAAATGAAAATTTTAAAAAGACTGCAGATGCTGGAAATCTGAAATAAAACAGAAAATGCTGCAAACAGTCAGCAGGTCAGGCAGCATCTGTGGATGGAGAAACAGTTAATGTCTCAGGTCCGAGACCTGTCATCAGAATGTTCCGACAAATCATCCTGGATCTGAAATGCTAACTCAGTTTCTCTTTCCACAGATACTTCCTGACCTTCTGAGAGTTTTCGGCACTTTTAAATTCACAAGTGCAGTGAATGCTTGTCATATTAATCATCTTAGTTACAGCACTGCTTGGCATCCATGTATGGTCTTCTGGTAGAGATTTGGAAGGATCCCACAGCATAAAAGCTTAATGGTCTCGTTAAACATTTTTGCTATAGGGGGTGCATACCTGTTCAAGTTACTTGTGTCAGGTAGGATACTTTAAAAACAACCTCTCCCTTCTAAATTTCAGATAACAGACCCAAAATGTCGACAATCCATTTGGCTCCACAGATGCTACCTGACCTGTTGATTTCCTCCAGCAGCTTGTTTTTTGCTCCAGATTACAGCATCTGCAGTCTCTTGTGTCTCCAAATAACAGTGAATCCTGGTTTATAATGAGAAATCCAGATGTTCAATCAAGGGGTTAATGATAATAGTCATCCAATCCATGACGCACAGTAAGAAAATCCAAAGCGTACAGAGAATGGTTTTATGTTTGAGGTGACTAACCGGTAGACAGCTCCAGCTCAGAGCACAAAGACCATGTGCATTTCAACACCTGTGCAGTCATTGGAAACAATCACTGGCAGTGGCCTGTCCCCATTTTAGCCATTGTTGATGCTTTTTAATTTTTGTGCTCAGTCTCCAAACATGGAACATGCTTTATGGCTCCTTAACCAAGCATCCAGCATATTGAGCACTCTGTAGAGGTTTTTCTGATTAATACCCAGAATACAAAATGGACCAAAAGCCAAAAGCTTTCAGAATAGGTAAAATGTAAAATGGGCCACCAGTTGATCATCAGCCTGATTTGCTCTACAGACAATGAATAATTTTATCTCTAGTGGGCCTTAGGTTTCTGAGCACTACAATCAGGAGCTTCAAAGCAGAAAAGCAATTATCAGCCCTCAGGAAGGGCACAGCTGCCCTAGTAATGTGGGCAAGGCTGTGAATGGCAGAAGAACTTGACAATGCCAAGGATCCTGGCATTACCCAGGAGTCAGAAGCCTGCCACTTAACAGCAGAGCCACTTAGATCTTGTGCCTCAGCCTCCCATCCAGCAATGTGCAAAATTAACAGCCTGGACAGGGCTGGGAGGGAAGAATAGCCCAGAGGAAGAAAGGCTTAGGATTGGAACAGAGCAATTGGAGTCTTAGAGTCATACAGCATGGAATCAGGACCTTTGGCCCTCCGTGTGCATGCCGCCCCATGCATTATCTTCACTAATCCTACTTATCCTCATCATTTCTGCTTCATCCTGCTGAGTTCACTCCCTCTTCAATTTCAGGGTCCAATTCCAATCACCCTGCTTCACCCTGCAGCCGATTGCTGTTGCGGATTCCTAGATTACTTGCCCCTTCGAGCTGTCCATCCTTGCCCCTGGTTCACCCAGTTGCAAGTACGGTAGTGTAGCGGTTAGCATAACGCTATTACAGCGCCAGCGATCCAGGTTCAATTCCGGCCACTGTCTGTAAGGAGTTTGTACGTTCTCCCCGTGCCTGCGTGGGTTTCCTCCGGGTGCACCGGTTTCCTCCCACATTCCAAAAGACGTACGGGTTAGGAAGTTGTGGGCATGCTATGTTGCCACTGGAAGCATGGTGACACTTGCGGGCTGCCCCCAGGACACTCTACGCAAAAGATGTATTTCACTGTGCGTTTCAATGTATATGTGACTAATAAAGATATCTTATCTTATCTTATCTTCACCCCTCACAGTCTGCTAGGCCATCACCCTTTCAGGTCCGCTTCAGCTCCACCTTGCCGTTCTCCCTTTCAGGTCCGCTTCTGCTCTATCTTGCCATCCACCACCCCTCCCCACAACCTAGGCTCTCGAGCTCACCCCACCCCCAGGTCAATTAACAGAGAGAAACAGTGAAGTAGTGGGACAGAGGAGTGTTAAGGAAACAATCATGGAGGGAGAACGAGGTGAGAAATTAGTTGGAAGGTGCCCTCAGAAAGATTGGGGACTGGAGACTGCAGCATGAGGGTGGGAATACCGGAGATAGGGCTGCTTGGGTAGGGGTTCAGTCATCAGGACAGTGGGACTAGGAGACTGATGAATGGGTCGGGGGGGTGGGGTCAGAAGATGGAAATGGTGGGGGAGTAGATGGGCTGATGATCAGGGCTTGGGAGAGTGTAATGCCGGCAAGCAGAGCTAGGGATTGGAAGACTGATCATTGGAGTGGAGGAGTGTGAGACTGGGGAAAGGGACTGGAAGAGTGGGAGGCCAATGATAATGGTCAGCAGAATGAGAGCCTGCTGGTCAGGGCAGGGGTCAGGGAGGCTGCTGATCGGAGCTGGGGATACGGGAGGCAGGGGATGGTGGCAGGGGGAGTGGGTGACTGGAAATCAGGGCTGGGGGGAATAGAAGACAGGAGATCAGGGCTGGGAGAATGGGAGATTGGCGATCAGGACTGGGGGAATAGGAGGCAGACCACTGAAACTGGGAGATTGGGAGACTGCGGTAAGGACTGCAGGAAACTGACACAGAAGATCAGGTCTGTGGGAATAGGAGACAGGGATATGGCCAAGAAAGTGGAAGAATGGGGATCAGGATAGGTGGGCGAGGGACTGAAAATTAAGGCAGGGGAAGCCAGCCTTTAAAGTATTAAGTGCAGTAAAATGTTCTGTACTATATAAAGTATATTACAAAGTGGATCTGACCAGTTGAGGCCCACAATATACTAAAGTCCTGAGTGTACCTCGATTACTTTCCCAGTGATGCTAGGGACAAAAGGAGAGGGACTTCAGGCAAGCAGGTACCGGTGCCAGGGATATTGGTAAAGTTGAAGAAAATGACATGAGTGCCTAATCTAAAAAGAAAGCCCTCACTGACAGTTCACCAACAGGTTGCAAGCACAAAGCTGCATTAAGCCAGCACACAAGTCTACATTAATTCAATGGGTCCTGAATTTAGGGCTATAGCTCAATATAATGGCTTGAATGCTATATAGGTCTGCACACTGCTTATTTGGAAAGGACTTTGCTACAATCAGGCACATCAAGGGAGATCACATGTGTGCAAGCAAATCTTCCAAATGGCCTTTCATCACTTTATCCTGAGCAGTCAGACTACCTGCACATAGATGTGACTCATTCTCCACTTCCAGTTACAAATGTAGCACATTTTTCACAAGAAGGTGCCATGCAGTGACTTTGTACTTTTGTTATTCATTTTAGTATATGCCACACATCAGACATTGTGGCCAAATATTATGAAATATATATTATGATATATTGCCAATGTTATTATATTTGTTGTTGCCAGCACCAGTTTTAGATAACGTCACTCTCTTTAACGGTTTCCTTCTTGGATTTAAATTTGCCGTTACACCTCAGCCAGGAAACTGCGGTTAAAAAAGGCCGAAATGCTTTACTTTTGACAAATCATCCGCGTAGAGAACAAAAATAGATCAAAAGCCCTGCCACAAGTCCATGGAATATCAGTGCATTGAGCAGCAAACTTAGGATTGTGAAACATATGGAAGGCAAGTTTGGGTAGTTTAGAAACCGTTATTAACTGCAGACACTTTGAGGTTAGAGTTGTGGGTTTGCTGACATGCAAGAATGCCTAACAGTCCCTTAAATCATCTTGTGCACACAATAACATTTCTTGTGATTATAACAAAATACAATAGAGAGAATGTTCCATCTCTCCATTGACACGTTGTGCCGCTGTGGTGCAGGTTAAAAGACAAGAAAGAAACAGAGCTGAGTCCAGTAACTCAATGTCAGTGTTGTGCAATGGAATATTGTTCATATGCTATTAGTTTCTGTCGCCATATATTTAACTGCTCAGGAGATAGTGCTGCTGTTTGCCTTTGTCTATTTTAACGCTTCAGAGGGCAAGTGTGTAGCATATTGCATGTTTACCTATTCAACGGTCTCCTCAGCAGCCTTTCATTTTCCACCATCATTCCAAATCATCTTCTCCAAAACTTTTCCACCAAAATCCTACCATGGTCCAAATCCTGCAGTCATACTAACCCTTCTTGCTCACAGTTACCTGATGCCCAAAATATTCTCGTAAATCCCCCCCCCCCCCCCCCAACCCCCCCCCCATTGTCTCACACCTCCCCGAGTCAGTGAATTCGCAAAGCCTAGCAAACCATCTCCTGAACTTCATTTCTCTGCATCCAGTGTTGTGTGTCTTCAGTCACCAGGATACACAATCTGGAATCCTCTTCCCATTCCCCTGCCTCTCCAGCTCCTTTAACTTGAAAAAGACCTCTTCACCCAGTTTTGGTCACCTTTCCTAAAGTTCCCTCTTTACTAAATGTCAGCTGTACCACTCGCACTTAAAGGTACATTGGGACATTTTTCAACAGTAACACAACTTATTGCCATTGCTTTTGTCATAGCAAGTAACATTAATTCAGAGGAATCCCTGGCCCTTGACCACTCAACGTGGGAAAGGAGCAGCAGGGAAGACATTGGAAGTCGTGTTTCCATAATGGGATTACAAGGAGACCAAGAACAAAGAGCAGTGGATGCTCATAATATCCCATACAACTCACCCACCAGTTCTGTCAAGCACCTCCTGCCCCACCTGTGGTGGAGTCTGTGAGTCCCTCATTGATGTCAGTTCAGAACCCACAGGGAAGCAAAGTCATCCTCGGCCTAGATACTACATAAGAAATATAGGAAGGAGTCCATTCAGCATGTTAAGTCTCCACTGGCTCTTTGTAAGAATGATCCAGCTAGTCTCACAGCCCTACATTTTCCCCAGAGCCCTGAATATTCCTTGTTTTCAGCTCCCTTTTGAACACTACAGTTGAGTCTTCCACCACTACCACCCCGACAGCAAATTCCAAATCCTAACCACTCACTTCTCCTCGCTTTTGGTTCTTTTGCCAATCACCTTCATTCTATGTCCCCCGATTCTTGTCACATCCACTAATGGGAACAGTTTATCTCTCTCTACTCTCCTGTACCCGTTGTGATTTTAAATACCTCCATCAGATCTCTTCACAACCTCCTCTGTTCCAGAAAGAACAATCCCAACTTCTCCAATCTATCCACATAAAGTTCCTCATTGCTGGAATAATTTTTGTAAATCTTTTCTGCACCCTCATAAAGCCTTCACACCTTTCCTAAAGTGCGGTGCCCAGAAATGGACACAGTACTCCAATCGTGTTTTTTATAAAGGTTCGTCCTGACCTCCTCACTCTTAACATCTATTCCTTTATTTATAAAGCCCAGAATTACTTTGGTCAAATTGCCTTGCCACCTTCAATAAACTATGAACATATATTCCCAAATCTGTTTTGGAATTGTGCCTTCTAGTTTATTTTCTGTCTTCTCATTCTTCCTACCAAAAGGTAACACATACATATGTTACTCTCATCCAAATCCTGTGATTAGATTGTGGCTATGAAATCACTACCTTGTATTTTGCACAGTAGTGCTTCTGTTTTATATGTGGTGGGGTGGGGCTGGTGATGGGGAGAGGGAGAGTGGAGAGCTCCTCTTCTCTTTTGGATCAAGCGCTAAATTTTGTGCCAGTATTATTAAAATCTACAGATCTTGACTGTCAGCCAGAGACAACATGTTGCTGATGTGCTGTGGGATTACATGACCTATTAAAGTGCACTACAGCCCAAGAAATAGCCTATGCAAGCATTACTGCAATGGAGGAATAAAAAGGAGAAACGTACAGAATAGAAAAGGAATTCAAAGTTTTCTTTCTTATTCCCTCTCCCCTCCAAAGCTGACCCCTTCCCATTTGTTGGCCATGCTGATTCCCACTGTTTTACAATTCAACAGATACATTTTTGCCACCAGCATCTCAGCCAAGTGACTTTGTTTTAAACATATGAGTCCTCTATTGATTAGCTATTTAGCAGTGTAGAAATCACAGCTAATCATGTTCTAATCCGACAGGCAGCTTTCAGCAGAGATCGCTCCGAGAACCAAAGATGTCAAGAACTATTATTCTGCTAATGTTGTCGTAGCTATGCCAATCTGGGAATATTCAGATCTATTTGACCATGTTCAATATCAAGTTGTGGAGTTATGGAGCAAAAATGAGATCACAACTCTTCAAGCTGTGTGTAAATTCACTTTGTGATACAACCAGATTTAATTCTCTCACTGGGATTCAAGAAAATGGCCCTGATTTTCCCCTGAGACAATTCAAGGAAATGGCACCCAGTTAAATATCTTTTTAGTTTTTGGTTCAAGTGTTTGAAGGTCAATAGCTCAGATTCCGCTACCCTAATCTGGATGCCACACTGTCGCTTTTCATCTGTGGGTATTGAGGTTCCTTTGAAAAATGAAGAAATATGACTCATTTCCGAAGTCACCGACTAAGAATGGAAATTTACAAGGAGAAAGATAACAGAGAAATGCCCAGCCCATGCAGGTTAGAGTGCAAGTGTAGACTGATTCAGAGCTAACTGCAGGAAGAACTTAAGTGGCAGTACATGTGGATTTAGAAACTTGATCTTGAAGAAAGAGCAGGTGAGTAACAGGGTATTAGAGCATAAGACTGACATGACTCAGGCCTTTGATTGACATCTGTTATCATCTCACCTCCAACTTCACCATCTTCCTGTCTATTCTCCTGTAGTCCACAGAGGTTCCAATTTGCCATCAATTACATCTTTATTTATTTGAGCTTCACTCCTGCTCAAGTATTGCTGTGGATTCAATGATCACTCTAAATGGTCTAATTTGTGAGTGCAAAAATGATAGAGAAACAAAATGAAATACTGTAGTCATAACTGTCTCCCCAGTATTTCCTAGTCCTATCCTTGCCTACGCACCATTACAAGTCAACAAAAGATTTGAAAAATCTAAAGAGAAAGAAACTATTGAAACCAACTTCAAATTGGCAATGAGATACTTGGAAAGAGGATATTTGATTGGACATAAGTTACAAGCCAAATATGTTTCAGCCATAAAGGAAGTTGCTGTGTACAGCAACAGTAAGAAGTTGCTCTAAAATATTAAATCATTTCAAGACATATTAGAGGAAAGAGATATTCATTTGGGTTATGCATGTATGTCATTATTTGTGACACAAAATGTCACATTTGTATTACTGTGCTCTGGGGAAGTTTCAGCAGAAGCTTGACACAGCTTGCCTGAGCACCTCATGTATCAAATGCTTTAGCCAGTACACTCTGCAAAGACTTCTTTATAATTTAAGAACAATGAATTCACATACAGGCAAACCAGAACTTGACCAAAGGTTGCTTTGAAGGAGTGTTTTGAAAGGAGGAGAAGGAGGTAAAGAGACAGGGAGACTGAGGGATCAAATGCCAGAATTTGGGAACAGAAGACAGCGCGATTAAATTCAGGTCAGAGGTGATCAAAGGGCAAGAATTGGAGAAGAACAGAAGCTGAAGGCTGGATTAGATTACTGGAAGGAGCTGTTTCCATGGAGGGACTTGAAAAGAGCAAGGCGAATTTTAAAATCAAGGGGTAGATGAACCGAGAGAAGTGCAGGTCAGCAAGTCTTTGGGCAAACAGGGCTAGGTACGAATTAGAGCGATGGCAGTAAAACTTCAGGTGTGTTGAAGTTTTACGATGGTGGGCAAGTCTGAGGCCAACCTGAGGAATGGTCATCAAGAGTTAATGGTCATCTAGTATGGGTAATATCTGGCAGCAAATGATAAGATAAGATATCTTTATTCATCACATGTACATCAAAACACACAGTGAAATGCACCTTTTTGCGTAGAGTGTTCTGGAGGCAGCCTGCAAGTGCACTGGGATGGATGTTAAGGAAAGAATATGGAAGAGATTACACTGAGCATTACCCTTGTTGTATCAATGTGCAAATGCAAATAATGAACTTATTCATGAATAGATTTTACTCCTCATCTTGAAGTCATGTAGCAAGGAATCACTTAACTTTCTTGGCTCTGGTGGAAAAATCCTCCACTTCTCCAGTTTTACCATTAATACAATAACAGTCTTACAACTTACTCACTTCAGGAGTGAGGTTAAGAAATCCCCGAGGAAGAAGCTCATGTGCATACTGTTATTTGATTCATCAATAATGTTGATGAAACTAGCAAACTTTATAAATCATCATGATTCAAGCATGTGTACAAAAATGTATGTCTAAGACTTTTGGTGTTTATTTTGGGTCAGTTGCAAGGAGCCCATCAACATTGATCCACCAATATCACCAACACTAATCTTTTACTTACTTTTTGCAACATTGAATGAGACCTTTCAGCCCATCAGTTCCATGTCATATCCCAGCAAAGCAATCCCATCAGTCCCAATCCCCCTCTTGCATTTTATTCGCTCTCACAAGCCCATCAACTCCCTTACAGTCTAATTTACAATAGTCTTAATTTACAGTAATCGGTTAATCTACTGGCATGTGGGAGGAAACTGGAGCACTCAGGGAAACGCCACATGGAACAAACATACTCCACAGAGACTGCGCCTGAAGTCAGGATCGAACTCTGGTCATTGGAGTCGTGAAGCTAACTCTGTGTCACCATGTGACTCAGGGAAGTGGCAATTATACCCAGGACCCCACCCTTATCGCCTCCCCCTCCCACCCTACCCCTCACCTCCTACCCGCTTCCTCTCCCACTGTCTCTACTGGCGGCTGTGTTTTTTGAAAGACATAAGCCTCAGTTTGCTGAATAGCAAGAATGTTTTTGCAACATCCTCTGCACAACTCCCTGTTTATCTGCAATGATAGGCAATAAACGGGTGAAAATCTTCCTCATGGTTACAAAGGTAAACTTAACAAGTTGAGGCTTTTGGTTAAGTGAGAGGGCTTTCAAGTTGACAAAGTGTTTTGATGATGTAAATAGTGACAGATTGTTTTACCTGATTGGTGAGCCTGTAACAAGAAGACACAAGTTTAAGCTAATCACAAAGGTTAAAAAATTCTTTCGACTGGGTGAAATGTGCAATTCTCTGCAACAAATCATGGAGGCCGGGTCCATAAATCCTTTTGAAATGCAATTAAATAGTCATTTGAAAAAAGAAGAATAGTGTAATCTATAGGAGGTGAACAGACCAGTTGGAATTAGAGTATTGCCTCAAAGAAGAAAATCCCAGGAACATACTATTGGACAAAATGGCTTGTTTCTGTGCCACAGCATGCTATGATAACCATTTTTTAAAAAATTCACTTACAGTATGTGGGTCTTGCTAACAAGGCCCAGAGAAAATGGTGGTGAGAGACCTTCTCGAACGACTGCAGTACTTCTGATGAAGGCACTCCCACAGTATTGTTGAAAAGGATGTTCCAGGATTTTGAGCAATTGAGAATGAAAGAACAGCAATACATCAGACTGGTGTGTGACTTGGCGAGGGAGAGAATCTGCAGGGTGGTGATTCCCTTTCTTCAGCCCCTTGCCTCTTCTACCTATCACCTCTCAGCTCATTACATCTTCACCCCCTCCCCCACCGACAACCTTCCCCCTCTCACCTGGACTCGCCTATCACCTGAACTCACCTATCACCTTCCTGCATGTGCTCCTCCTCCTCCCACCACCTTCTTATTCTGGCTTCTGCCCTCTTCCTTTCCAATCCTGATGAAGGGTCTTGGCCCAAAACATTGACTGTTTATTTCCCTCCAATGGATGCTGCTTGACCTGCTGAGTTCCTCCAGCACTTTTTGTGTATTGCTCCAGATTCCAGCATCTGCAGAATTTCTTGTGTCTCCATCTTGTGTTCCCATGCCCCTGCTGCCTTTAGCCTTCTTGGTGATAGCGGTCATGGTTTTAGAAGGTGGGCCAAGTGGAGAAGTCCAGTGTATTTTCTAGGTGGCTCAAGTCTCAGCCTGGAACACCACTTTAACAAGAAGGAAACAAGGTTCGAAACTGATGAAAGGAAAGTTGAGAGAAAATGTAGAAAAAAATGCCTTCACAAAAAGGCAGACCACATGTGAAATAGACGAAAGAGTAGACGAAAGGGACATTATGGTGAAAAACAATAGGTTTATTCAAGACAGAGCTAAGTGGTACAATGGAGGGAGCTATACTTTTTTATGCTGTATCGAATGAGCTGTAATAGGTCGAATGGCTTTGCTCAGCTGTGACATTGTATCTTGACATCAAACCCACAAGTGGCTTCAGATCTCAGGATGACTAAAGTGCCGTTAAAGAAAAGACCAAGGTAACAGTGGAATATTCAGTAAGGCTGTCAGCCTCTTTCCTGGCACGAGGTTAATCTCAGGGTTTATAAATATTTGACATCAACAAGGCAGTAGAACCAAAACAAAATTTTCACACAGTTTGCACCGTCCACTAAAAGTGAGCAAGAGCAAGCCAGATTTGCTAGTAATTTGTCAAGGGCTAGAAAATTCACCCCGCTCACCATCCTTGGCAACTATTAGTCAAAAGATGAGTAGGAAATAGGTCATCAGTATTTCTGTTTCAAAGATCATTCTTAGCTAATATTTATTATTTCCCATCAGATGTAGTTCTCTTACTCACCAACACTGGAAATTACTGAAACAATTATGTAAATTGCTACAATAATCGTCACTGTAATCAAATAAGTTTTCCAATCTGTTTACTTCCACCTTGTTGTCGTTCTATTATATTTTTATCATCTTCCTTTTGGTTTCCCATTCACCCTGAAGCAGTTCAGTCATCTGCTAGAGCTGCCAGTGTTGTAGAGCCTGATCTTTTTATGTTCCAAGTGCACCCAGCAATTCTAACAACAAGGAACAAGCTGTCTAGTCTTGCACAGATTTTTATGTATTGATAATTGAGCCTTTCACTCCTGACCAGTCGCTGAGCAAGGATTTTCATCACCTCAGAATGTCCCAAAGCATGTTACAGGTATCTGGGTATTTTTGAATTGCAGCTGCTGTTGTACTGCAGAAATCCAACCAGCCACTTTGCTCATAGCAAGTTTCCACAAACAGCAATATGAACAGATAATCTGCTTTAGTAATGTTAATTGAGGAATAAATATGAACAGTATATCTGGAAAAGTCCTCTGTTACTCTGTAAATACTTCCCTTTACATATATTTGACAAAGCAGGGGGAGATCTATTTAATATATCTTCAATAATGCCATGTGTGACACCTTATCAAATGCTTTTTGAGAGTCTAACTACATCACATCCACTTTCTTTAATTCCCAGAGAGTGGCTTAACACCTATCCCAAATTTCCCAGCTATCAGTTTAATGCCTTCAAGTTGAGGCATACACTATCTCCCTCAAATATCCCAACACGCCCCATGACCTTCCCAGAGAAAGTATCAAGACAAGCAATAGTGAAGGCTGCTAAAGGCCCAAGATCTAGGTGGAAAAATCTTCCATTTGTGTTCATTATTATATTCATGTTTGATCATAGTACTCTAAATTTAAAAGGATGGGGTATGCTACTGCCTGTAATGTGTAAAGGACCTGTTGCCATGCTATATCTCTTTCTATGACTATGACTAAAAGCAGTTAGAGCACATGGAACTGAGTGTAACCCCAGAACACTCTATGCATTTCACTGTGTGTTTCGATGTACATGTGACTAATAAAGATCTTATATTAATTTGGACCACGGATTGGTCGAAGGATGGAAAAGAGAGTAGGATTAAGCAAGTGATTTTCAGATTGGGAAACACAGGGGTGCTACCCCAAATCTTATTCATAATTTGGATGAGCAGACCATATGTATTAAATTCAAACTGAAAATCAAAGAACTGCACATTCTGGAAATCTAAAATAATAACAAACAATGCTGGAAACACTCAGCATGTCAGGCAGCATCTGTGGAAAGAAAAACAAAGATAGTGTTTCAAGTCAAAATGTCAACTCTGATTCTCTTTCCACAGATGCTGTCGGATCTATTGAGTGATTTCCAGAATTTTATATTTGGCTTGGCGAGTAGGGTTAAGGAGGATCCCAAGGCTTTTCTCTCGTACGTGAAGAGCAGAAGGATGGCTAGAGTAAAGGTAGGTCCGATTAAATACAAAGGTGGGAAGATGTGCCTGGAAGCTGTGGAAGTGGGTGAGGTTCTCAATGAATACTTCTCTTCAGTATTCTCCAAGGAGAGGGGTCTTGATGATGCTGAGGACAGTGTTGGTAAGGGTAATGTCCTAGAGTATGTAGATATCAAGAGAGAGGATGTGTTGAAGTTGTTAGAAAATATTAGGACAGATAAGTCCCCGGGGCCTGACAGAATATTCCCCAGGCTGCTTCGTGAGGCGAGGGAGGAGATTGCTGAACCGTTGGTTAGGATCTTTGAGTCCTCGTTGTCCACAGGGATGGTACTGGAAGATTGGAGGGTGGCGAATGTTATCCCCTTATTCAAAAAAGGTAGTAGGGATAGTCCAGTGAATTACAGACCAGTGAGCCTTACATCTGTGGTGGGCAAGCTGTTAGAAAGGATTCTAAGAGATAGGATCTATGAGCATTTAGAGAATCATGGACTGATTAGGGACAGCCAGCATGGCTTTGTGAAGGGAAGATCTTGCCTCACAAGCCTGATAGGGTTCTTTAAGGAGGTGACCAGGAAGATTGATGAGGGTAGTGCGGTGGATGTGGTCTACATGGATTTTAGTAAGGCCATTTGAAAGGTTCTGCATGGTAGGTTTCTTCAGAAGGTCAGAGGGCCATGGATCACCCAGGGAGGCTTGGCAGTGTGGATTCAGAATTGGCTTGCCTGTAGAAAGCAGAGAGTTGTGGTGGATTGTCCATTTGGATTGGAGGGCTGTGACTAGTGGTGTCCCACAGGGATTGGTTCTGGGACCTCTACTTTTTGTGATATTTATTAATGACTTAGATGAGGGGTTGGAAGGGTGGGTTAGCAAGTTTGCAGATGACACAAAGATCGGTGGTGTTGTGGATAGTGTGGAGGACTGTCGAAGCTCACAGAGGGATATTGATAGGATGCAGAGCTGGGCTGACAAGTGGCAGATGGAGTTCAATCTGGAGAAGTGTGAGGTCGGACACTTTAGAAGGACAAACTCCAAGGCAGAGTACAAGGTAAATGGCAGGATTCTGAGCAGTGTAGAGGAGCAGAGGGATCTGGGGGTTCATATCCACAAATCACTTAAAGTTGCCTCACAGGTAGATAGGGTAGTTAAGAAAGCTTATGGGATGTTAGCTTTCATAAGTCATGGGATCAAGTTTAAGAGCCACGAAGTAATGATGCAGCTTTACAAAACTCTGGTTAGGCCACACTTATAGAGTACTGTGTCCAGTTCTGGTCGCCTCATTATAGGGAGGATGTGGAGGCGTTGGAAAGGGTGCAGAGGAGATTTACCAGGATGCTGCCTGGATTAGAGAGTATGGATTATGAGGAGAGACTAAAGGAGCTAGGGCTTTACTCACTGGAGAGAAGGAGGATGAGGGGAGACATGATAGAGGTATACAAGATATTAAGAGGAATAGATAGAGTGGACAGCAAGCACCTCTTTCCCAGGGCACCAAAGCTCAAAACAAGAGGACATGGCTTTAAGGTAATGGGTGGGAAGTTCAAAGGAGATGTCAGAGGGAGGTTTTTCACCCAGAGAGTGGTTGGTGCATGGAATGCGCTGCCGGGGGTGGTGGTGGAGGCTGATACGTTGGGCAAGTTCAAGAGATTGTTAGATAAGCATATGGAGGAATTTGAGATAGAGGGACATGTGGGAGGAAGGGGTTAGATAGCCTTAGGTGTGGTTTGAAGGGCAGCACAACATGGTGGGCTGAAGGGCCTGTATTGTGCTGTATTGTTCTATGGTTCTATGGTTTGTAGTAGATCTAAGTTTGCTGGTGATATAGAATGGAGTGAGAGTGCGGGTTGTGAGGGGGACATGGGGAGCCCACAGGGTTATAAAAACAAACTGACTGAATGAGTGGGGGCATGGCAGTTGGAATATAATATGGAAAAATGTGAAGCCAGCTACTTTGTGGAAAAAAATTGAAAAGTGAGTTTGCTTTTGAAATTATGAGAGATGAAAAAGTGTTGATGTTCAAAGGGAGAGAAACAAAGGACTGCAGATGCTGGAATCTAGATGAAAAACATGATGATACTGGAGGAGCTCAGCAGGCCAGGCAGCATCTGTCTCCATGGATGCTGCCTGACCTGCTGAGTTCCTCCAGCATTATCGTGATGTTCAAAGGGACTTAGTGCCACTTGTGCATGAGTCAGTGAAAGTTAACAAGCAAATAGAGACAAGAAATTAGAATCATAGAGTCTTGCAGCACAGAAACAGACCCTTCAGCCCACCATGTCTATGCTGACTGTCAAGTACGCATCTGCACTAATCCTATTTACCAACACTTGACCTACAGCCTTCTTTGCGTTAGTGATTCAAGTACTCATCTAGGTACCTCTTCAACGTTATGAGAGTATCTGCCTCCATCACTCTCTCCAATATTGTGTTCCAGACCCCAACCACTTTCTGGTTAAAATCAATCTTCCTCATATCCCCTCTAAACCTCTTTCTTCTTATAGTCTACCTAAACCCTTTAATTTTAGGCACCTCTGTCATGAGAGGTGAATGCAAGGAGGTTGCAACACTAAAAGAAGTATAAAGACCTCACGAGGCTGTCAAAATTCGAATCCCAGTTCTCAAGTCATATCTGCACCAGGCACAAATCCATTACACACAACATCCTTGTGCCCTTCCCTTCACTGTTACGTAATCAATACACTGCCTTAAACTCCAACTCATTACTATCCAGCTCACACACTGTGCATCATTTCAGTTTCCACAGCTCACTTCTCACAAATAATATCTGCACTATCCGACTTTGACACTGTTTTGGCCCTTCTTGGCAGTGTTTTGGTCATTCTTACAGATCAAGGTTGCAAGGGCTACATGTCGGGGAGGTGGGGTTTGGAGAAAGGTAAAGGTGCCTACACACCCACTGTCACTGCAATGTCTGGTGTTCAGTCCAATGGGCAGCAAACGAGTCATGATCATAGTGAATGAAAATGCTGCCAAATGGTTGCCCTGCACATGTCCTTTTTTATACCCTCCCCTGCACATGTGTCGGGACAAACTGTAGCTGCTTTCAGTATCTTTCTCTGCTTCTCACTGAGAGCTAATCCATATATCAGGACATTCTCTCTTCTCCCCTCTCTCCTCAGGCAGAAGATACAAAAGCCTGAAAGCACATACCACCAGGCTCAAGGACAGCTTCTATCCTGCTATGATAAGACTATTGAATGGTTTCCTTTTACAATAAGATGAACTCTTGACCTCACAATCCACCTCGTTATGACCTTGCACCTTATTGTCTACCTGCACTGCACTTTCTCTGTAGCTGTGACACGTTACTCTGCATTCTGTGTATTGTTTTACCTTGTACTACCTCAATGTACCGTGTAATGAATTGATCTGCATGAATGGTATATAAGACAAGTTTTTTTCACTGTGCCATCAGTACAAGTGACAATCATAAACCAATTCCAATTCCAATTCCATGTTCACTTTGACTGCAGGAAATCTTGACAAGGAACTTGACTAAGATGAAGGCAGCCCTGAAGACTCACTGTCACACTCAGGAGAATCATTATTGTTGGTGACAAGAAGTGCACCTTATCGCAAGCTTTTTGTTCACTCAGCAATACTTGGAAGAGCCTAAGGAGGGAAGATTTCCTGAGGACAAAGACATCTTGGTAGGTTCAGTAAATCTGTCATAGAATTGTTTCTGGTCATATGCAGTGTAGAAAGACACAAATGGACCAGCGGACAAGGTGCAGAGGGACAAGAACATGGCAGTGGAATCCATTGCCAGTTTCTCCAACTTTCAGTGAGTGCTGCAAATGGTACAAGATTTAACGGTGAAGATGTGTTGATGGTACCATCAAGGTGCAGTCTTAAGCAGTTGACCTTCTCATGATTGAATGCATCATTGGGCAGGGCGAGGATGAGGATGGGGATGGTGAAGATCATCTCAAGAATGCAATCCTCTGTTTTATCTGGGGACGTGCTGCAGTACAGAGTGACCCAAAGGAGGAAAGAAAATGACGAGAATAAGAGGAGACACAAGATGCTGGAATCTGGAGCAATAAACAAGATGCTGGAGGAATTCAGCAGATCAGGCAGCATGTATGGAAGGAAATAAACAGTGGACGTTTTGGGTCATAATCTTTCTTCTGGACCGAAAGATAGAGGGGAGATAGTCAGTATGATGGAAAGGGGTGAAGCAAGAGCTGGCAAGTGATAGGTGGACGCAGGTGAGGAGGAGTGACAGGCAGGTGGAGGAGGGGAGAGCGGAAATAGCGACAGAACCTGGGAGGTGAAAGGTGAAGGCGACAAACTGAAAATGATGGGAGAGCGAGCATGGAATCAGTGAGGGAGATGAGGAGGGCAGATGGAAACAGCAGAGGGGAATAAAATGAGATTCGTTGATAGAAAGGAAACACTAGCGCTTGATGTTAATAAGTAGCCTGAAACAAAAAAGAGAGAGAAGGAAGAAGTACAGTGAATAGTTTGTAACAAAGAAAGAAAATATGAGAGATAAAGAGAAGCTAAACTACCAGTGAAACAGCAGAAGGGTGCTTAAGTACTAAAAGGAAAGAAATAGTTTAACTGGTTAGAAGTTTTAATTATACATCACCTATTGCAAAACTGTGTGTATTAAGATGAATTTCTTGACAAACATTCATCAAATATAAAAGAACTTGACCAGGTAAACTCTCTGCTTTATCCTTTCAAAGAAGTCCACATTCTAAATATTTCATCCACTCCCTCCCTGCGGGAATCCAGCTTTCTGTCCCCAGTGAGGTAGACACCGGCATGCGGAAAAATCATGAAGCTCAGCAGCTTCTTAGTGAGAGGATTAAGGGTTAGGTCAGGGGGAAGATCTCGATGACTAATTGCAGTGCTGGAGGAGAGGATGCTCACATTCTCAGACTTCAATCTTTGTTGAAGTATGACTTTAACTCCTTCATGGTTCACACATGCTTCAGAAGAATTTGTTTTGCATAAATTCTTAATGGCTCTTATGCGTGACAAAACTAATAATGAAACTCCAAGATGTGACTGATATCTTCACACAATATTCCTATACACAATTGCATAATGGTTTTGTGTTTGCAGTTACAGATATCAGAATACAAAGGCTGAAAACCAAAATATGGTAATTTAATTTTTACTATCACAAGTGCCAGCATAAACTGAGAATTATTACTTGCAATGATTATTGACTCACTACCATTTTGTTACCTATGGCAGCTTACCGTGAGAAAATGTATTTCCAACAATATGACACCGACTATGCTTCAGCAGTATTTCATTGGCAAAGACCCACCGAAATTGCAAGATGATCATTAAAAAATGCAGCTGAGTTGCAGACAAGACCAAATCAGTAATTGATAAAATCAATAGAAGTCAGAAGACTTATTAATTTATGAGAAAACAGCATAAACTGCAAAGACATGCAAGGACAGAGAGTTTTGCATGCAAAGAATTTTGCAAAGAGAAAATACAAAGATTTTTTGGCTGTAATAATGGTACTGCCCTGTTTCTCATGTTCAGTACCAACTGCTGTTCCTTCCACAGCCACCAGCCATCATTCCTCACAGGGAATAAACAGGACTAAGCAGCACTGAAGGCTCGAAGACTGGGGCTGCTTCTCTCTCTCACACACAAACTGTAGGGGGTGCAGCCCCAGGTCTCACTAGCCAGCTGGCTGCCACTGACCAGCAGGGCAGGCTGACTCATCAAAACCTTTGCAGACGTCCACCACACCTGGCATTTTTCCAGTCTTTTGATGGTTATTGACCTGGGCCCGCATCTGAATCAGAATCAGCATCAGGTTTATTATCACTGACTTGTATGTCGTGAACTGTGTTGTTTTGCAGGAGTCCGTGCCCCAATCCCAATATGCACTGCCACTGCTGTTTCACTGCCAGCTCACCCTCTCTCCTTTCTGGAGCAGACATCCGGAACAGAGGGAATCAATGTGTGAGTGAGTAGAGCACCTAATGGTGCTGCAAGTTCTGCAAAAAGGCCTATTGTTGGCTATAAAGATCTTGGGTGTCATCTGTTACGATGAAAGGATGAACCTTAAATATTAACTCTGTTTCTCTCTTCATAGATGCTGTTTGATCTGCTGAGAATCTTCAGCATTTTCTGTTTTGATTAGTTTCCAGCATCTGCGGTTTTTCTTTTATTTTCCTACAGTTCAAGAAAGTTTTGTGCAAAGTGATAAATTTTGATAAAGTTAAAACAGAACAGGATATACACAATGAATGGCAGGACCTGAGAGCATTAATGAACATCGGGACCTTGGGAGACAAATACATTGTTCCCTGAAAGTGGCGACAAAGGTAGACAGAGTGATGAAGAAGGCGTGCAACATGCTTGCTTTCATCAACCGAAGCATGGAGTACAAGAGTTGGGACAACATGTCACATTTGTACAAATCGCTGGTTTGACTGCACTTGGAGTGCTGTGTGCAGTTTTGGTTGTCACACTAGAGGGAAGGATGTGATTAAGCTGGAGCAGTTGCGGAAAAGATTCACAGGAATTTTAGCGACATTTAAGAGACTCTTAGATAGACACATGAATGATAGAAAAATAGGGGGCTATGTGGGAGGGAAGGGTTAGATAGATCTTAGAGCAGGATAAAATGTCGGCACGACACTGTGGGCTGAAGGGCCTGTACTGTGCTGTTGCGTTCTATGTTCTATGTCCTATGAATGTTGCCAGGACTGGAGGGCTTGGATGACTGATTCACCAATTTATCTCATCAGTCCATCTTAGAGTAAGTCCTTCTCAGTCTTATGAACAGCTTTGAAGATAAGCCCATCCTAGTCACCTCTCCTCATCGAATTACCCTGCCATAGCAAGGCTAAGAACTTATCCTGGCCACAGTGAAATAATACCCATCAACGAGAGCAGTGTTTACATCAGAGGTCGAGAGGGTTGAGAGCTTCAAGTTCTTAGGACTGAAAATCACGAAGAGCCTGTCCTGGTCCAATCACATAGACCCCATGACCAAGAAAGCGCTCCAGCACCTCTAGTTCCTCAGGAGGATGAAGAAATTTGGCATGTCCCCTTTGACCCTCACCAAGTTGTATAGATGCACCATAGAAAGCATCCTATCCGGATGCATCAGAGCTTGGTATGGCAACTGCTCTCTCTGGGACCACAGGAAACTGCAGAGAGTTATGGACACACCTCAGCACATCATGGAAACCAGCCTCCCCTCCATAAACTCTGTCTACACTTCTCGCTGCCTCAGTAAAGCAGCCAGTATAGTCAAAGACCCTGCCCACCCCAGACATTCTCTCTTCTTCCTCCTCCCATCTGGAAAAGATACAAAATTCTAAAAGCGCGTACCACCAGGCTCAAGGACAGCTTCTATCCCACTGTTGTAAGACTATTGAATGGTCCCCTAGTATGATAAGACGGACTCTTGGCTTCACAATCTAGCTCATTATTATCTGCCTGTACTGCACTTTCTATGTAACTGTAACACTTTGTTCTGCATTCTGTTGTTGTTTTCCCTTGTACTACCTCAATGCACTGATGTGATGAAATGATCTGTATAGATGGCATGCAAAACCTCAGTACATGTGACAATAATAAACTAATTTACCAATTTAATTTTCATAAAGAGAGGTTGGATAGGCTGGGACCATTTTCCCTTGGAGTGAAGGAGGCTGAGGGGTGAGCTTACATAGGTTTATAAAATTATGAGGGGTATAGACAGTAAAGGTTTAGAAGGGGATCAGCCAAATGCAGACAAATGGGATAAGTGTAGATATGTATCTTGGATGAGTTGGGCTGAAGGGCCTGCTTGTATACTGCATAACTCTTTGAATCTATGAATATAAATAAAGTCTTTCCTCCCTTTTAACTTGCAAATTTTTATTTCTCTTTTGCTTTGTGTTGTAATGCAATCATGTTCTTGATTTTATGACTAAAATAATTTAATGTACACATTATTATTAATGGATGAATCATCAAGCAAGGTGATGAAAGACTCTCCATGAATTGTGCTTTGCTGCATGACTTGCAAAACCTTGCCACAAGTCCCATGAAAATGGAAGCTTACTCTCAACCAACCCTAGAGATTTTTGTGGTCTTTGTGTGAAATGGGCATCCCCAGAAGGCCAATAGTTATTGGTCATTCTTAAAGTGTCAAGAAATTACTGCAATTGCATGTTAGTTGCCAATTATATTAACCATAAAAAAGTAAGGGATAGTGCTCATTGGTATAAGGATAAGATCAATGCTCATGTAATTCCAGAAAGGGAATAATTCTAACTTGCAAAGATAAAGATTTCAAGCTGGAAAATGAAGGGAAATGTTAAACTAATGGGCTGCATAATGAGATGCCCAACTCCAGAGAAATCTGGGCCAATATAAGAGCTTGATATAAAGGTGCACAGAGAGAAAGTGGCATGTTCTTCAGCTACATGATGGCCAGTGTGTCTTGGAAGAGGGGCTGTCATACTCCACCTCTTCCTTTCATTATTCCAGGCATTATCCTTCTTGAACTCATGTAGGAGCTTGGTGGGAGACATCTGAATTGATATTCCACATTTTCCAGCTCCTGCACTCAGCAACATCCATCTTCTGTTACTCAATCAGGCCTTGAACTTCTGAGGTCCTATTTCTCTAGAGCATTAAAAAGGACAACCAACAGCTTGTGGCAAAGGGTACTGTGTTCCCATGCAAGGCCTCAGCACACTAGTCCGTCTACACCAATTCAAGCTGCAGTTGTCTTTGCCGCTATTGGCCCTGCTACAAATTTCTACAGCTGAGTCAGCAGGGCAAGTAGCCAACATGTGTGGAGACACTGCTGAGGTGTCTGCCCAAAGAAATGTTGGAATACCAGAGCAAAGCAGGGTTGCTCTACCTTCAGGAGACAGCTCCTCCAGAGCCTGAAGAAGAACTGTTGATACAATGATTTATTCTCTGAATGAAACATTAAGTTGCTAATTCACTCTGGAATCAATTGCAGTTCTCCTTGGAGATGCATGACTTCTCGCTTGATCTAATATGGGCAGACTGTACTGAATTCCTGAGCTAGGTTAAGACTGCCTTGGACATGTTCTCAGTGCCTGGCAGGGATCTGCGGGGAGCAGGTAGATAATTCTCCTGACCCATCACCTCTGCTGAGAATTTATGTCAATCCTGGTATAAAACCCAATGGATCTGGGTTTTTCCCAGATACCCACCACCTCAACAACCCCAGCCAGAGCCCTAAACTCCCCAAAAACTTTCACATACTTGGAAATCAAATTCCACTCTGTAAAACATGTACTTCTATGCACTATGTGTTCCTAACTGATTTTGATCTCCGACGAACTCACTTGTGCCTCGAGTCATGCAGCTGCCATTTTGTGAGGGTGTTATGTATGCAAGGTTAACATCTACTGGAAAGTTGAAGAGGAGGCAAATCAAGATAGCAAACACATTGATGTGACACAAGACGCTGCAGATGCTGGAATCTGGAGCACAAACAATCCGCTGGAGGAACTCAACAGCTCAGGCAAACATCTGTGGGGGGAAAGGAACCGCCGACATTTCGAGTCAAAACCCTGCATTAGGACATTGAAGTGACACCTACGTGGCTGCATTGGAGTTCAGTCCTGCATTTGCACAGGAATTGCCAATTAAGCTCACCATTAAGGTATATGGTAGTGCTCAACAAAGTAATGGGCCACCAGTCCATTTCGGCCACCAGTCCAAAAGGGAAATATTTCTAATTTGCAGAGATAAAGATTTCAAGCTGATAAACAAGGGAATGGCATGCATTAGTTAACACCTTCTCTTAATCATGCATAGCTGTACACACATTTAACAGAAAGATCTTTTCCCCATCGCAGTTGTAAAGAGCATCCCACCACTTGCAGGTCAGTTGTTGATTGACTTCAATCAACTGTTGGCATGGCTCCATAAATGTTTGGTGCGACTTACAGTCCTTTAAAATTGCCACAGTCCACGAGGAGTTGCAAACCAGGTGCAGAAGGATTTAGCAATGAGGCTACAGGTCATGTCCTGGTTAGTACTCGATAACTTGGATGGACACAGAGGGCTGAAGAGCTTTTATCCATGCTCTCTGACCCTACACAAACTAGTTGCTCCCTGATATGCTTGTGCAGTAGGTATTTCCTTGAAGTTCAGCATAGCTGGGAGAATAAGCAGTGGGCACAGAGAACACAGTGCTGCTGGAAGAGATCGTGAAGGGCTCTCAACAGGACACCTCCAGTTAGCTTAGGGAGCAATGGTATTGGTATTGATATTGGTTTATTATTGTCACTTGTACCAAGGTACAGTGAAAAACTTGTCTTGCATACTGATCGTACAGGTCAATTCATCACACAGTGCATTGAGGTAGTACAGGGCAAAAACAATAACAGGATACAGAGTAAAGTGTCATAGCCACAGGGAAGTGCATTGCAGGTAGACCATAAAGTGCAAGGTCATAACAAGGTAGATTATGAGATCAAGGGTCCATCTCATCGCATAAGGGAACTGTTCAATAGTCTTATCACAGTGGAATAGAAGCTGCCCTTGAGCCTGGTGGTATGTGCCCTTAGGCTCCTGTAGCTTTGTAGCAGTTAGTGTAACGCTATTACAGCGCTGGCGAACCAGGTTCAATTCCAGCCTCTGTCTGTAAGGAGTTTGTACGTTCTCCCCGTGTCTGCGTGGGTTCCCTCCAGGTGCTCCAGTTTCCTCCCACATTCCAAAGACGTACGGGTTAGGAAGTTGTGGCATGCTATGTTGGTGCTGGAAGCGTGGAAAAGATGCATTTCACTGTGTGTTTCAATGTGCATGTGACCAATAAAGATATCTTATCTTATCTTCTGCCTGATGGGAGAGAAGAGAAGAGAGAATGATTAGGGTGGGTGGGGTCTTTGATCATGCCAGCTGCTTCACCAAGGCAGCGAGAGGTATAGACAGAGTCCATGGAGGGGAGGCTGGTTTCTGTGATGTGCTGGGCTGTGTCCACAACTCTCTGCAGTTTCTTGCAGTCCTGGGCTTCATGTCCATCTGGGGTGGGATGTAGACTGCCATCAGAATAGCTGAAGTGAACTCCTTTAGCAGATAGAATGGTCAAAACTTCACCGTTAGATATTCCAGGCTGGAAGAGCAGGAGCTCGCCAGGACCGTCACATACAAGCACCACGAGTTATTGATTAAGAAGCAGACCCCTCCACCTCTAACTTTGCCCGAGGATGCTGTACAGTCCATTTGGTGGATTGAGAAGCCCTCAGGTTGTATGGCACAGTCAGGTGAAGCAGGTGTAAGCCACATTTCGGTGAGACATAGCACACGGCAGTCCCTCAGTTCTCTTTGGGAAGTCAGTCTTGCCCTTAGTTCATCAACTTTGTTCTTTAATCAATGGAATGTCACACATCATGCATCATGCATCATACATCGAACAAATGATGTGGTGTCACACCAAATGACCACTGACATGCTGAAGCAATGCCTCCACTGCCCACAGTGTGATGATGGAGCCCCGCTGTACTCTACAGAGCTGCTGTCAAGAGTTCTGTTGCTCTGTTGTATGCTGTACAATCTCACCTTGAACATTTGGTATTTGCACCAGCTCTATGGTGAGCAGCTGTGGAGAAAGGAAGAGGATGAGGAGGAAGGCAGAAGCCTAAGACATGCAAGGTGGGAGCAACTCATACAGTCGGGGTACAAATAAACACAAATAAACACAACTTAATGCCCCATTCACTGACAGTCTCACACCTTGGAGAAGAATTAGGCCATTCGGTCCATTGGAGAAGAATTAGGCCATTCGGTCCATTGAGTCGGCTTTACCATTTGATCATGGCTGATTTATTTTTCCCTCTCAACCCCATTCTCCTTCCTTCACCCTGTAACATTTGATGCCTTAATAATCAAGAACCCATCAACCTCCACTTTAAATATACCCAATGACTTGGCCTCCACAGTCATCTGTGGCAATGAATTCCAGATTCACCACCCTCTGGCTAAAGAAATTCCTCCTCATCTCTGTTCTAAATGGACATCCTATTCTAAGGCTGTGCCCTCTGGTCCTAGACTCTCCCACTACTGGAAATATCCTCTCCACATCCACTCTATCCAGGCCTTTTGATATTCAATAGGTTTCAATGAGATCACCCTTCATTCTCTAAACTCCAGCGAGTACAGGCCCAGAACCATCTAACGCTCTTCATCCGTAAACCCTTTCACCCCAGGATCATTCTCGTAAACCTCCTCTGGACCTTCTCCAATACTGGCACCTCCTTCCTGAGATACGGGGCCCAAATCTGCCTACAATAGTCCAAATGTGGTCTGACCAATGCCTTATAAAGCCTCAGCATTACATCCTTGTTTTTATATTCTAGTCCTCTCAAAATGAATGCCAACATTGCATTTGCCTTCCTTACTACCAACTCAACCTGCAAGTTAACCTTCAGGGAATCCTGCACTAGGACTCCCAAGTCCCTTTCACCTCCGATTTATGAATTCGCTCCCCAGTTAGAAAATAGTTTGCGGCTTTATTCCCTCAATCGAAGTGCATGACCATACATTTCCCTATGCTGTATTCTAACTGCCACTTCTTTGCCCATTCTTCCAACCTGACCAAGTCCTTCTGCAGACTCCCTGCTTCCTCAACGCTACCTGCCCCTCCACCTATCTTTGTATCATCTGCAAATTGGCCACAAAGCCCTCAATTCTGTCATCCAGATCATTAACATATAACGTAAAAAGTAGCAGACCCAACACCAACCCCTGCGAAATACCACTAGTCACCAGCACCCAACCAAAAATGCCCCCTTTATTCCCACTCTTTGCTTTCTGCCAGTCAGCCAATCTTCTATCCAAGCAAATATTTTTCCTTTAATACCATGGGCTCCTATCTTCTTTAGTAGCCTCAAGTGCAGCACCTTGTCAAAGGCCTTCTGAAAATCCAAGTAAACAACATCCACTGACTCTCCTTTGTCTATCCTGCCTATTACTTCCTCAAAGAATTCTAACAGATTTGTCAGGCAAGCTTTCCCCTCAAGGAAACCATGCTGACTTTGACCCATTTTATCACATGCTTCCAAGTACCCTGAAACCTCATCCTTAATAATGGACTCTAAAATCTTACCAACCACTGAAGTCAGGCTAACTGGCCTATAATTGCCTGCCTTTTGCCTCCGTCCCTTCTTAAAGAGTGGATTGACATTTGTGATTTTCCAGTCCTCTGGAACCATTCCTGAACCTGGTGATTCTTGATAGATCACTAGTAATGCCTCCACAATCTCTTCAGCTACATCTTTCAGAACCCTGGGGTGTAGTCCATCTGGTCCAGGTGACTTATCTACCTTCAGACCTTTCAGCTTCCTGAGCACCCTCTCCTTAGTAACAGCGTCTACACTCACTTCTGTTCCTTGACTCTCTCAAATTTCTGACATGTTTCTGGTGTCTTCCACAGTGAAGACTGGTGCAAAATACTTATTCAGTTGATCCACCATTTCTTTGTTCCTCATTACTACCTCTCCAGCGTCATTTTCCAGCAGACCACTTTTCTACTCTTGCCTCTCTTTTACTCTTTATACATCTGAAAAAACTTTTGGTATCCTCTTTTATATTATTGGCTAGCTTACAATCATATTTCATCTTTTCTCCCTTTATTGATCTTTTAGTTGCCTTCTGCTGGTTTTTAGAAGCTTCCTAATCCTCCAGTTTCCCACTAATTTTTGCAATTTGGTACGCCCTCTCTTTTGTTTTTACGTTGTCTTTGACTTCCCTTGTCAGCCACAGTTGCCTCATCCTCCCTTTAGAATGTTTCTTCTTTTTTGGGACGAGCTGATCCTGCGTCTTCCGAATTACTCCCAGAAACTCCTGCCATTGCTGCTCTACTGTCCACCCTGCTCCGATCCCCTTCCAATCAACCTTCCCTTTATTGCTGATCATCACAGTCTTCAGTGCAATCGGTTAATCTCCCTTGCGTATCCCCTTTAGTGCTGGTCTTCGGTGTCTATTTGCCTGTCCTGGTGCTCCAATGTAGCTTGGCTGATGGAAAGTTGTACAGGACACTTCAAATGGCTGCGGAGGATAACTTGAGCTGTGCTCATTCCTCCTTCAGGCAAGAGAGAACGAAAAGTCATCAGTTCTATTTAATGGAGAGTGTTGGCAATCTCCCTCCTAGAATGCTCAGTTACGGTGACACATTCGTGGAGAGTGTGCAACTGTCTGGTCTGGTCTAGCTGGCTAGCAGGCAACAAGGACACTGACAACACAGCAGCAGTAGGATCGCAGTTACCGTCATTCTGAGCAAGACCACTTCCCCGGCCTGGGTCTCAAGAATACTGGTTACGTGTTGAAAAATGGATTGCTAGCGTACAATGATACCCTGAAAGTCCCTTTGAATGCCAACCTGAGCCACAGTCTGAGCTTGCCTTACAGAAAAATAGATACATTGAAAATAGAGCAGGTGTTGGTCATTCAGATCTTCACCATTCAACACCATTACGACCGATCATCCACTTTAGTACCCTGTTCCCATCTCCCCCACTGTCCCTTGATCCCTTTACCATTAAGAAATACATCTACCTTCTTCTTGAATATCATTCATGTCTTGGCCTCCACTGTCCTTTGTGGTAGAGAATTCCTCAAGTGTAGAAATTTCTCCTGAACTCTGTTCTAACTGGCTTACCCTGTATCCTGAGGCTTTGACCCCTGTGAGCTGGACTTCCAGCCATCAGAACACCTTCACTGTGTTCACGCTGTCTAGTCCTGTTGGAATTTACAGGTTTCCATAAGATCCACTCTCATTCTTCTATATTCCTATGGCCTAACCTAACCAACTTCTCCTCATGCATCAGTCCTGCAATCCCAGCAGTAAGTCTCGGGAATATTAGAATATGGAACATAGAACAAGAGGATAGAATATGAGGATAGGTTGAGTGAGCTAGGGCTTTTCTCTTTGGAGGAAAGGAGGATGAGAGGTGACTTGATAGAGGTGTATAAGATGATAAGAGGCTTAGATCGAGTGGACAGTCAGAGACTTTTTCCCAATGCGACACAATGGCTAACACGAGGGGGCATAATTTTAAGGTGTTGGAGGAAGGTATAATGGGGATATCAGGGATAGGTTTTTTTTACACAGAGAGTGGTGGGTGCGTGGAACGCACTGCCTGCAGAGGTTGTAGGGGCAGATACATTGGGGACATCTAAGAGACTCTTAGACACATGAATGATAGAAAAATAGGGGGCTATGTGGGAGGGAAGTGTTATTTAGATCTTAGAGCAGGATAAAATGTCGGCACAGCATTGTGGGCCCAAGGGCCTGTACTGTGCTGTAATGTTCTATGTTCTATGTTCTAGAACAGTACAGCACTGGAAAAACCTTTCAGCCCATCGTGTTTGCACCAACAAGGGTGCCAAATTAAACTAATCCAATCTGCCAGCACATGGTTTATATCACTGCATTTCCTGCCAGTTCATGCCTGTCTAAATGCCTATTAAACATTGCTATCATATCTGCTTCCATCACCTCCCCCAGCAGCATGATCCAGGCACCTACTACTCTCTCTGCAAAAAACTTGTTTTGTCAAGTCTCCTTTAAACTTTCCCCTTCTCACCTTAAACCTATGCCCTCTACTATTTGACATTTCCATCCTGGGGAAAAGACTCTATCTACCTTATATATGCCTCTTATAATTTTGCATACTTCTATACACTAGAGAAAACAATCTAAGTTTGTCCAACCTCTTCTGATAGCTAATACTTTCTAATCCAGGCAACATCCTTATGAATCTCTTCTGCATCCTCTCCAAAGCCTCCACATCCTTCCTATAGTACGGTGACCAGAGCTGCACACAATTCTCCAAATGTGGCCTTACCAAAGTTTTATGCAAAGTTTTCTTTCTTTCTTTTTCAATCTTTTTATTAGTTTTCAAATTAATACAGATTGATATATAGCATCAATATTTATACATGTAATACAAAGAGATCAGGATAACAATCATAGCATATATAATCATAAAGAACAATAAAATATTTTTAAAAATCTGGAGATCCAATGATCTCTTAGTAAATGAATATAATATAAAAGAAAGGAAAGAAAAAGATTTATTATATAAATTTTTTAAAAAACCCAAATCAATAAAACAAATTATAAACAATATAAACTAAACAAAAAAACTTTTTTTTTAAAAAAAACAAACAACAAAAAGAAGAGAAAAAAGCTGGGCTAAAATTTCTCAGTAGAAACAGAGCAATATTATGTCTTCAAGTCTGTTCCTCCAAGTTGGAAAGTTATTGAAAGGGGATCTACATCATGTGAAAATATTGAATAAATGGACTCCAAATATCTTCAAATTTAAGCGAAGGATCAACAGTACCACTCCTAAGTTTTAGATATTTGCTGCACTCCCTCCATGGCAAGAATACCCTTCCTCAGGTAAGGAGACTAAAGCTGGACACAATGCTCCGCATGGATTCTCATCAAGGTCCTGCACAGCTGCATCAACCCATCCCTGCTCCTGTGGACAACACAAAGCATGGTGCAAAGTAAACACTGCATTCCTTCAATGCTCCTTGTGATTACAAACAGATTGCCTGGCAGACCTGTAATGCACTTCGTTTTGCATATCTTCTCCTGTACACATTTCAATTGAGATCCTCATCCAAGTCTTCTGTAGCTGGTCTCATGTTTGGTCTTGTCTTCAGGCATCTGGGCCCCATGCTACCCTTGCCCCTTGTGTTTGCTACTTGCCACTAATATTTTAGCACATGCAGACTTCCTCAATAAGCTAACTTCAACACTTGACACAAGTTCTGTATCTGAGCTGGTGGCTGGAAGCTTTAAACTGACTGAAAGTTTGGCTTCATTTCCCTTGGTCCCCCTCCCCACCTTCTCTTGGCCTCTGCAAGGTTGCTGCCCTTGCCGTTTTGAAAGGAAAAAGGCACATCGGATGGTGCGGAGGGAAGGGGCAGAGCATGTTCCCGCCATCAGCAGTTGGATTGACAGGGAAGGATAATGGGAGAAGAAGGATTAGGTATGTGGATTATCATCATCATTCATGATTTCAGCAATGTTGGGCACAGCATTAGCATTGGCTGCTCCTATGACAAGGTGATGCAGCCACACCTGACCTGTGCAGGTTGGCAGCCGCTGCACTACCTCGGGCGGTAAGTGAGCAAGTGCTGTGTGACATGTTTGGGTCATGTGTCTGTCTCAGCTGAATAGTTACCAGTCCTTGTGGGCTGTGGGATGTTTACGTGAAGCATGCAGAGTTGTTAAGAGTGTGAAAATGTGTTGGCGCATGTGGATATTATGTATTATGATCAATGCCAGTTTTCAGTCAATTTAATTCACTGCCTATCAAGAAATGGCTAAAGACATTGGATACAGCTAAGACTATGGGCCCTGACAACATTCTGGCAATAGTCCTGAAGACATGCTCCAGAACTTGCCGTGCCCTTGGCCAAACTGTTCCAGTACAACGACAACACTGGCATCTAACTGTCAATGTGGAGAATTACCCAGGCATATCCTGTCCACAAGAAGCAGGACAAATCCAAGCCACCCATTAGTCTGCTCTCAATCATCAGTAAAGTGAAGGAAGCGATAATCAATAGTTTTATTAAGCAGCACTTGCTTGGCAACAACCTGCTCACAGAAGTTCAGTTTAGGTTCTGCCAAAGTCTCTCGGCTCCTGACTTCATTACAGCCTTGGTCCAAACATAGACAAAAGAGCTAAGCTCCAGAGGTGAAGAGAGAGTAACAGCACTTGATGTCAAGGAGCCCTGGCTATTTTGGAATCAACGGGAAATCGAGGGGAAAACCCTTCACCTGCAAAGCCCACATCTCTTGAACAGATAAAAGAAAAAAGCAACAAACAATCTGTTGGAGAAATTCAGTGGGTCGAGTGATCCCTTATGTCTCTAATAAAAGAAATAGTCTTGACTAGTGGAGATTGTTGGTGGGTAAGTGAAAGGGCTGTGGTGAACTGAGCAACATATGAGCCTAGTGATGTAAATGGTGGGATATGGCAAGTAAAGATGTATTCACAGACCTTCACCTCGTAGGTGAGGTCATTGAACCTATTGGTACATAGTATCCAGGACCTTATGATCATTCCTGAATTAACTATCCCTGTTACCTCTTCCCATTTCCTTCCATGAGTACCTGGAGGCCCTCCAGGTCTCCTGTGATTATAAGACTTCTCATGTGAGTACAAGATTTTTCTTCTGTTTGGCATGTTTCCCTTCGCAGTTGCTGAAAACCATGGAGCCTGCTGTCTCCCAAGTTTGTTTTAGAAAATTATAATTTATTCAAAAATTTGTAAATATATGGTTCATTCATAGGTCACCAATCTCAGTATAAAACAGATTATAATCATTCTGAACAGTACATGGCACACCAAGTGCCCTGTACCGCTTGTAAGATTAAGAGTACATCAACGTGACCTTTATCCCCCCTATACTTACATTACCACAGTGAAGAATTTTTTTTCCCCACAGGTTCCAGCCCCTCAGTGAACAATGGTTGGGAGGTCCCTGTAGACTTCTTGCAGTGGTTGCACCAAGCTCCGGTCTGCTTATCAGCATGTAGTCCTGGACTACATGATGTGCCAGTCTGCAGAACTCAGTCATAGACAATTCCTTGCACTGGAAAAGCAGCAGGTTTAGAACAGGCCAAAGGGTGTCTTTCACCAACCTGCAAACCTTCCAGCAACACTTGATGTTCATCTCAATGTGAGTCACTGGGAACAGCCCTATAGAATGCAGCGTCCTGCGTCGTGCGCCCATTTGGGATGAGCCTCAACAAAGACAACTGCATTTCTCTCTAACTTCATTGCAAACCCACATTCCAGAAGAAAATGCATGATGGTCTCATCTCCACTGCAGTGCCCCGAGGGCAGCGTGCAGTGGTGTGGGGTCTCTGGCTGTGCAAGAATCAGACAGGGAGGGCCCTACTCACCACCAACCAAGCAAGCTCCTGGTGCTTGTTCTGCAAATGAGTGGGCAGCATGAACTTGGCATTCTACCTGCCTAGGAAGCAGTAAGCACAGCTTAACTGTACATCACATTCCCATGCCAGATTTAGCACCCGACACCTGGTCTTTAAAATCACTGAAAAATCCAATCACAGATTTCAATTAGTTTTAAACTCAAGGTGGCAGGCTGAAGAGTGTTCAAACTCCTACACCGCAAATTTTGAAGACAAAATTAATAGTCATAAGCAGAGTTTCTCGCTGGTCTGACAATGGTATGAGAAGCAAGTTGGATCATAGCTACTAATTCCACAGAGTTGTTAGGTACCTGCGTGGTACAGAAAGCAATAGTTGCAAAGAGCATCTCAGTATGGTGTCAACACAAAGGCCATTTCAGATACATTGGGTTCCTGAAAACCACATGACTGACAGGAGTCACACCCCACTGCTTGTAAACCACAGCTCATCAGACCACAAATGTGGCATAATAAAATAAAATGATTGATCCATTCTGTCACTGTTACGTGTCAAGAACCTTTTTGTACATTCAAAACTTCTCAGCAGAGTTATTAATTTTGGTAAAAGCTGATGTTTCCTGGATAGACTTTGCACACACTGACTCATACTCATATGGTGGGAACATATAAAGCATCGGAGTGCGGACGTTCTGATGGAATCGTCCAACAAGAGGAAGGATTTTTTTTCCATTTTATCATGATAGTTAATGCCAGTTATTGCTTTAGAGTCTCAGATGAAGGGAAGGAAAGTTTCTGGGAAAAAAAATGAATAAAGAGCTAAATTTAAAAATAGTGATCTCTATTATTTGAAGCTGATTTAAATATTTAGATGGTATGGATATAGAAAAAAGAACAAGATAGGGACAGGATAGGTATTTAAATTGGCTGCCCTATTTGCTTTCTTCTTCATTATCACATTTGCATTTCAAAATACAAAAGTGATATTAAAAAAAAGTTGACATCAAAATGGTGGTACAGTGCTGACCTGTACAGATAGTTACTCATCTAAGCCTCGCTTCGAACAAAGATATTTGATCAAAAGAGGAAAAACTAAAATAAAAAAAACAGAAAATGTTAGAATCACTCTGCAAGTCAGGCAACAACTGTAGAAAGAAAAAAATAGAGCTAATGTTTTAGGTTAAAGACCCTTTGTTAGAACTGGCTGTAGAAAAGTTCTCTGATTGTGATAGGGAAGAGAAAATGTCAGCCAGGATTCCCACTTCCTCGCTAGTGACCAATAGCCTTTGTTGAAAGTCACACATAGGTGACCAGTGTATGATAATAGTAGTTTAATACCATTAACTGAATGAATGTCACTAAAATACACTTAGAAAGTTGTCATTAGGCTAAGGTTCCAGGATATGATTTACAGAGATGCTGCTCAACCTTCTGAGTTCCTCCAGCCGTTTGTTTTTTGCTCCATGTTCCAACACATGCAGCCTTTTGTGTCTCCAGGGTACGATTAGTGAACAGGAAACTGATAAGCCAGGAGGGAAGGGCAAGATTAAAAAAGGAATTCCAGTGAACTCTTGCGATTTGAGTCTGTTGGCAAAGCCAAAAAACAAATGACCTTTTTGGGTAGTCATCACCGTTGTGGATGACTTGCTGCCACTCCAGTTCTGTGTGATCCAAGCAGGCCCATTTTGCGATTGACTCACGGACTCAATCACAAAATGGGGCAAAAGATGATTTGTGATGATAAGATATCTTTATTAGACACATGTACATCGAAACACACAGAGAAGTACATCTTTTGCGTAGAGTGTTCTGGGGACAGCCTGCAAGTATCGCTACACTTCCAGCGCCAGGAGCGTAGTTTAGGAGATGATATGCTCCCTTGGCCATTCATGCTAGGTTTGTGTTCTCCCGATGCATGTATTGCCATCGCAAATTCTCCTACTCCACTTTGCGCCATCATGGCACAAGAGTCAGTGGGTCTTGTATATTTTTCAGAAGTCTTTGAACATATCCTTGAATCTTTTCATCTCTCTAACTGGTCATCCTTTCCAGTGACTGGATTCCAAAATAGAGTACCTGTCTAGGGAGTTAGGTGTTGAGCATGCATACTACATGGCCTGCCCAACAGAAATGACTGAGTGTAATTAGAGCCTCAATGCTGGAAATGTTGGTGTGGGAGAGGACACTGACATTGGTTTACTCACCCTGCCAGTGGATTTGAAGGGGTTTGCAGAGAAAATTTTGGTTGTATCTCCCCAGTCCTCTGAGATGCTTGCTGTAGGTAGCCCAAGTCTCAGAAATACATAGGAAAACATTAATCACACCTGCCTGATAGGCCATGGGATATGTACTGAGTGCGAAGTCTTGATATTCAAACATCCTTTTCCTCAGATGGCCAAAGTCTGTAGTGGTGTACTGAACCTAATCATCAATGTCTGCCTTGTTCTTGTGTCAAGTTACTAGAGGCACATTGAAGGCCCAAGTTTCTGTGGAGGTGATTGTTCATGTTTGTTATTTTAATGACATAGAGTCATAGAGTTTTACAGTGCAGTAACAGGCTCTTCAACCCAACTTGTCCATGCTGACTACCCAGCTAGTCCAAAAGCATGACTGAACGAAATGACCTGAGATAAAGACCACCATATTGGGCATTGGGAGATCTTGACACTTATCATTTCAGATCTGGGATCTGGTCATTTGATTCTAGCTCCAACTACATTCTCTTGTGGCAGTAAGGATTCTTCTTGAAATAAGTTGAATTAGTCTTCCCTCAGTTTATATTGGGCATGTTTACACTTAGTCTGCAATTTGGCAATGCTCAGAGAGAGCACAAGGTGGGCACTTGAAATTTTTGTCCTCCTGGAGTGAAGGGGCTGGGCTCTGGATGTAAGAGAGGAATGGGTAGGGTAGTTCTTTCCCATGCCTAGCTAAACTTGATCTTCAATAACAAATATGGAAAAACTTTCCGGACTCCAGCACTGATTCACAATGCAAATGGAAAACAGCCTGCTTTGTGGTCACAAACATATTGCAACGGAGGAGTACAGTGTCAAAAAATGACATCAGCAAACATGGCACAAGAACTCAAAGGATTAAATTATAAGGGAGGGCTCCATACACTTGGCTTGTGCTCCCTTGAGTTAGGAGTCAGTACTAAAATATCTGTGCCCCATATTGGCTTCATTGGCCTGAGTTAGGGAGGTGAAAATCAGCCTAGGTTTTGTCTCCAGACTGCTTAGCAAGGATGCTGGTGAGAAATAGCCATTAGCAACGGGACAGGATTTGTCTGTGATTTCACCGTAATTGAATAGCTGATTATCTACTGAGTGTGTATGCACCTTTAAAAACTGTTTGCAGCATGTGGTATGATGCTGGTAGTTGGATGTTGACTGACTTCAATAAAGGATGTTTATTTAGTGGCTCTTTCCTTGTTGCTTGCTTCACCAAGCATCAATACAAGAGCCAACGACACTCAATGGACAATCTTATTATCTAGACTTACGTGTAGTGGCGTTCACTTGGGCAATGTAGGTGAGGGCAGCTGGGAACCATGACCCTGAAGGAAGTCCATGTCTTCTGCCAATGGAAATTAAGCACTGCCAATGAACAAGAAATATATTTAAAAAAAATAACTGCTGGCTTAGCAGTGCAAAGCGAGTGCCAACTGACAACAAAGTGTATCATTCAGGCTTGGCAATATTGGCTCAGAAACTTCATTTTAAATGGATAAATCTTCTCTGTTAAAATAATATGCAGAATAATATTGCATGAACAGAAATGGGGCTTGTGGATATCACCAACAAGTGACTTTTAGGGATGAATTGGCAACTGCATCCAAAGCAAATGTTAGATTAAACAGTGTAAGAAAGAGAAACAAGGAAAAAGCACTTTAAGAAAGCAACCTAGTATGTAGTATACAATATTGTGTATAAGATCACATACATTTCAAGAACGATCCCTGACCATTTTATCTGCATCTAACTCTGACTTGAAAATATCTTGTAGTCATTGGCAAAGAGAGATAAAGGTACAAAGAATACAATTTCCTTCCTATGATCTTTATTTCTCATTTCAGTTCAGTGGAGGCTGTGGGCCGCGTACTTGTTATTCTGCTTTTTCATACTGCCTGCATCTATGTTGTTTCCTAGACACTGTTTTGCAAAGGGAAGTCAAGATCATCGATATTTTACATCCATTAAGAAAATACATCTCTTTAACCTCTTGAAGTATTTTCAGTCAAGAATATGATGTGTGGTTTTCCAAAAGAAACGTGCTGTTCTCCACCAGACAATATCAGCAAAAGTGATACTATTCTGTAATGCTGAATGCTGGTAAATACAGTCAGAAAAACATTAACTCTCTCCCCTCCATCAGACAATCTTATTAAAAGTATTCTCTCGTAAGCACAGCCTCAACTTTTTTGGCTTGTGATTGCTTTGCAGATATTCAGGTGCTTTTAGATTTGGTTGTTTTTGTTTCTATATCTGCTTTTTATAAATTGCCATAACTATAAAGAACTTACATTAGTTTTAAATCTTTGTGGGGCCTTGTGAAGAGTTGGGGGGGGAGGATTGTTGTGAGAAATTTAATAAATCATAGAAGCATAGTGAGATACAGCAGAGAAACAGGCCCTTTGACCCACTGAGTCTGGATCGACCATTAATCGCCCATTTACAGTAATCCTGCAGTAATCCTATTTTATTCTCCCTACATTCTCATTAGCTCTCCACAGATTCAACCGCTTACCTCCACACTAGGGGCAATTCACAGTAGCAAATTAACCTACCAACCCGCAAGTTTTTGGGATGTGGGAGAAAACCCATGCAGTCACAAGGAGAATGTTCAAACTCCACGTGGACAGCACTGGAAATCAGGATTTGAACTGGGGTCGCTGGAGCTGTGAGGCAGCAGCTCTGCTCCCTGCACCACTGTGCTACCCAGTTAGTTCAGGGAAACAGGAGTTTCAGAGTTTGGTTACCATGTGGGAGGGCTGGAAATTAATTCACGTAAGTGGAGATATAGTGGCCTGAATTAATTGTGTTCTCATTTGCATGGTTGTGAATTTAGTAAATCTGCTCAGTCTCTGAAACTGTTAATTAACAGATGCATAGAAATGGAATATTGGGGTTGATGTTAAAACTCTACAGTAAATTGATATGCAGCAAAAAAAGTCCTTATTCCTAAAGTAACCCACACCTTTTAAGTCACAAGCTGAGAGTGGATGTCTTGAGACCAGAATGTATGATACGTTCTACATAACACCTCTGGCAGATGAAGTAGATTGAAATTTCAAGCATTTTTTAAATGTACACAATGACATAACAAGTCCCACCTGGAAACAGTCTTACATTACACTGGCCTATTGCCTGCTCCATTTTACTGTTTGACGCAAGTTGACAATTCAATCATGTAGGCAGCTCACTGTATACTACCATTAACATTTTCAGATGGTCTCCTCTGTTTTAGGGAGACATAGCCCGAGCACCTCTCCACTATTCTCCCATTCTACAGCTTTTACTTTGGTCATTGTCCAATGCATATTTATAGTCACATTCTAACATAGCTGCTAATCAAGGAAAATGTCTCCACTGAAAGCAGCAAATGAGCCAGATGGATAGTCCGATGGGCAGGCATTTCGAGTCAAAACAAGTCACTGAAGCAAGAGAATTCTGCCTGCTAAAGAATTAGTCATTATTAGCACGTAAGATCAATTGTACCCTGTGCAGACCTTTTAAGCAGCTGTTGGCTCATTGACTTCTTATGTTTCACAAGACCACATTTGGCAAATCCACCTGGAGCTGGTCATTTAAACTGTTTTATCTGAACTCACATCTGGTTTAATCGTAGGTTAACAGGAAAGTTTTGCCTACTTGTAACTGGATCAACTTTGTCAGAATCTTGCACTGCAAATGGGAGTGGTAGCATAGGTGGTGGTGGTGGGGGTGGGTGGTGTAGTGGGGTGTGTAGGGGCACTGCTGGGGGGTGAGTGTGGTGCTGGGGTTGGGGAATGAGTGTTTTGCCTGCAACCATTGACTTTATAACGTTTTCCAAACATTGGTAACAATTAGCAAAACCATGGTGAAAACTTGCACAATATTTTTTTCATAACTTGGTTGCATCAAAGACCCTACCAGTGATGTGGGGCATTAAAAATCCCTATACGTGTGCCACAACTGTAAAACAGCTCTTTATAAACAGGTTTACAAATTCATTACACATAGTGTGCAGAGGATGTGTTTCCCATTGATTCATGTCTGCACCTGAAGACAACTCAGACTGTGTCCAGTTTTCTCTCCTCCCTTCTCAAAGCTGCTAATTCATGCTGGGGCTCAGTCCCAGGGTCACTCTGGTCCTCTGGTATTTCGTCTGAGTGAATGCATTCCATACATAAGCCTAATATTAGCAATTACTGGACCACAAGGGACTACAAGTCTAACCAACCCTACCCTCTATTGGCTATGTTCCACAAATGTAAATTTTTCTTTATAATTATTGAAAATTGTAATACTGCCTTAATTTTCCTCCCAACATCTCCAACTCATTTCTGAACCAGAAGGTATTAAGGATGATTGCATTCTTTTTAATAAAATGCAGTTAATTCTGCACAGATTTGAAATTAAAAATTGGGATTGCCACACATGCAGAGCATTACTGACTGAATTAGCAGAAAAAAAGTCCAAATAATATTACTATTAAGTATTTATATTAATGTTATAAAACTTATCAAACTTCAGATACACCTTCTGCAGAATATATTAGTAATGATAAAGTAATGCATTAACCAGAGGAAACAATTTACAGTAATATGGTGAAAATTGTAATATGATTAAAAAGAAACTGGCTTTTCTCTGGTTACCCATTTGATTTGGACATGCTTCATTAGAACATAGAAGATAAATCTAGGAGAGGTGTCACACAGAATCAGGGTCACTTAATTTAAACTATCCCACAAACTTTGGGATAGAAATTTGTTGCCAGTCATTTGCCCTAAACATGCACTCGGGGATTTGCTTCCTTTACATTTCATCCATGTTTTCCAGCAGCCCAGTGTTCACACTTTTACCAGCTTTAATCGCTGAAACTTCATAACACATCTGACGCACATTTCCTGCAAAATCGCAAGTGTTTTGGACTGGCTTAATGAGAAAGTGTCTCATTCTGTACAGCTAGGGTTGCTTTCTGGGAGAAATGATTGGTATGAAACCAGTAAAACAGCTGGAACCATGCGACCTACCATTACAGCATACCTTCAGATTTGGTTTGAGGCCAAAACTAATTGCTGTAATCCTCTGTGTTCTAATGAAACACATCTGTATCAAATGAGTAACCAGAGGAAGGCCTGTTTCTTCCATTTACCAAGAACTTAATGATGTCAGAACTATTTTAATTTTCTTTCTTGTGTATTTTCCTTCTGAAACCATATTAGAGTTACATACAAGGCATCTCACACTGTATCCAGTGGGCCAGTCTTCAAGTACACTGAACCAATGAACGTTGCCATTCTATTTAACTGCACAGAACATCACAGCCTGCCCATGTTTGTCCTCCTCATATCCATATGCCTGGAGCAAAATCCAGTGCATAGCAATTAGGAATATGAATATTGTCAATCAAGCACAAGAACATTAGCCCAGGGGACGTTAAAGCCAGCTGTTGCATTCCAACCGACTAAAATTGGTTAATTCAGTGCAGACCAAGAATCGAAACTGGAACCTTCCTAGCCTTAAGGCTCTATAGCAGGAGGTCCTAAATTTATGTTGGGGTGGGAACACAGAAGTAGAGAGATCTTATATATGAAAACAAGGGCCTGAATTTGGGAAGGAACTTGAATTTGGTCCAAATTCCTGCTGGATATTGAGCAGCAATGTCTTCCCCCAAAAGGCTATTTGGGCATTCTTGTGGCTCCTTTTTGATTGGCCTTTCACTCTCCCTTCATTTAGAGTGGTCTGAATACCAGCTGGTTGCTTGCATGCACTAATAAGGGGCTAGAGCTGGCCAAGGTAACTGATGTCTTGTCCAATCCACTTCAATTTATTCCTGTGAGGAGAAATGATCAATTATTGCAAAAAAAATTATGACCTCTTGCTCCCTTCAGTGGAGCACTGTTCTACTTTTCCAGCCAGCACTGTTAACTTTTCTCTTGTATCTTAACAAGTCCAGTCCATTTAGCTCGAGTGTTTATCTGATCCAATTCCCAAAATATGAGTTACCCATTGATGACTGGAAATTTCATAGAATTGACCAGAAATTATGAAGAATATATATAACTGGAACAAGCCATTCAGTTCAATTAGTCTATGCTCAAGTACTTTGGTTTCTCAGGATCTTCATCCTACCTATTTCACTTCACCTAGTGAACATACCTTTCTACTTTGTTCTTCTTTAAATGCATCTTTGCGACTCATCTCAACTACTTCCTATGGAATAGAGTTCCATATTCTGACCAGCATCCAGTGAAGGAAGATGCTCCTGTATAAATGAGCTCTACAACCCTGCTCTTCTAGAAGCAGAATAGCTGTGCATCTAATTATAGTCCTGATGCCCTCATCCTAAAAGCCTACAGATACAGTCCTATGTAAGTATATATTTCTTATTCATTGGTGTGTCTTGTTGAGGATAAGAAAGTAGGAGTACTAGCTTCGAATACCAGAACCCAGAAAAAAGGATTTAGACTTTACATGTGATCAGCACAACACCCCCATACACACCAACCAACCCCCTCCAAACACACCTCCCCCAAGAACCCTCCAAGTATAACCAGCCGACATACACTAGAATGAAAAGACCTCTGCTTCATTAAACACCGATTACCCACTCAAGCATCAAGCACTCGTAGTATCTTCAACATTCACTTTCCTGCTCCTAACATCTATTTAGCACTGTATGTTCAGTTTGGCACTAAACTTACGAAATGCAAAATGAGAATTATGTTGACTGTTATTTCAACATAAAGAATAATTTCAAGGAATTGTTTGAATAATTAACAGGTACTTCCACAGAAGGATATAAACTCAGACCCAATGGTTATTAATTATGACAATTTCTACTGCAGTAAAGTCAAGTGGGACTCTATGAACCATGATTGTGTTCAGTCATGCTGGAATAGGCATGTTTGCAAACGAGGAACCACGTGATGGTAGTCACATATCACTGACTAGAGGTACCATTGAGCAATCCCACACGAATGAGGCCTCACAAATAACTCGAGGATCTGCACTTGTGACTGAACAACCTAAGTGGGTGCCCATGGTAAAAATAGAACACTGTTGTTCTTTCTCCGATTAACAATATGATGATTTAGCAAAAAATATCACTGTTTGCAACACAGCTCATTTATTTAGGTCAAAGCCCTTTACATGGTTTCATCAGTAGCTATTCACAGTGCAGAAGCAAGACCTTGTGACCGAGGTTGGTCAATATTGTAGGTCATTGTTAATCAGTTTTATTGACATATCTCATCAAATATTTGAAAGAATCATGATTACCCAACCTGCTGTTGTGCCACAACCAATCACAAGCCACTGACACAATTTTTGAATCCAACCATGATTATATATCTCAATTTCAAAATATATTTGGATAAGTTATTTCTGAAAATAGAAATGGGGAATATATTTTCAGTGGATTTAAGAATTTCTAAATGCACATTAAACAGTCAATTCTGAACCTGTGCCCACGGCAAGGTATTTTTCCACCACAAGTTCATATTAGCAAGTTGTGGGTGTACTCTCTGTGATTGTATAATACCTTATCAGTGGCACACTGTCCAAGAATCTACTTTTGGAAAAGCAAACATGAGTTCCCACCAGGGATCAATAGCTGGATGCACAGTTTAATGTGATACATAAACTCATCAGGAGATGCAGAAATACAATCACTTAGCTCACTGAGGTATTCAAGTCTAGCTATGGTAGCAATTAGTATTGCAAGCATGCTCTCTGTGTCCCTGAGCTAGCAAAGAGCCAAAAAGATTTTGGCCTGATTTCTGTTTTTAATGATTGTCTTTGCTGCAAAGTTTCTGTGTAGACATTGAATGTGGATGGAATCAGGCATTTCAGCTTGCAGCACTCAGTGTTCAAGGCCACATATTTCCACATTTCCTTACAACACAGGAGGCCACCTAGCCCATTAAATCCATGTGGGTTCACAGAGCAATCCCACACCCCCATTAACAATCCCTGTAATCCCCCGTATTCCCATCAACTCCTCTCAGAAGCTACCACACACCTATACACCAGGAGTAATTTACAGTGGGCAATTAACATCCCATCCTGAATAACAATGGGATGTGGGAGGAAATTGGAGTCACTGGAGGAAAGCCCACAGTCACAAGGAAAATGTGCACTCTCCACACAGACAGCACCGGAAATCAGGATGAAACTCTGGTCATTGGGGCTGTGAGTCAACAGCTATGCTTGCTGCACCTTAACGAAGATATTGGGATAGGATTGGGGATGATTCTTAATTACCCCAATATTATTTTCATCATCAGGAAAATATTGGAGAAAGTAAGAAATTTTAAGCAAGAACTAGTCTAAAGCAAAAATAAACCAAAGGAATCACAGTTTATCCACCTGGATTCCACTCTCAGGATGACAGTATACGTGCTCCAGCTGCCTTTCTAGATATAGGTTAAGCTCCTAGAGACACAAGAGACTACAGATGCCAGAATGTGAAGCAAAAACCAAGAGCTGGAGGAAGTCAGCAGGTCAGGAAGTATCTGTGGAGGGAAACGGACAATCAACATTTTGGGTTGAGACCCTTCAATTGGACTAAAAGAGTAGCCAGTATAAAGAGGTGAGGGGGACAGGTGAGGCACCGTGTGGCAAATGATAGGTGGATCCAGGTGAGGAGAGATTGATTGGCAGATGGAGTCAGGTGGGGGAGGGAAGGGTGGAGATAGCGATAGAAGCTGGGAGGTGATAGGTGGAGGCAACAAAGGGCTGCAGATTATGGAATATTATAGGAAAGGAAATTAAATAGTAGAATTAAATAAGGGAGGGATTTCTTCTTGTGCTGGCAAAAAAGCGTACAAAAATTACTGTCATCTGGTTGAAAAATGGCATATACTGAAGACAATGCATTAATTCTGGAATGCAGTGATTGTTCAGACTGACATTGGAGTAGGCATCTTGGTCTTAGATGAAACCATGACATTATTTCCACATAGGTTAGTCCCAGGCGGTGTGCAGGATTCATGAAATAACACCTGGTAATAGTGAAGAAAAGCAAAAGGTGCTTCCAAAAGGCCTGTATATTTGGATGGGGAATGCACATGAAAACAACATCATCAAGGCATCTGGATAAACTGTTATGGCTCCCCTGCGTTGCATTATTTTAGCTCCTGTTTTTACATGAGGTACAATGTCAACCCCAAGTTTGAAAGAACCATCATATCTTATTCTCCTGTGTTGTGCAAGAGCAGATATTACAAAGAATATTTTTTTAATAAAAGCCAAGGAATTCATCGGATGCCAAAGATGGACATTTACAACAGCATCTTGTAGACTATAGCATTGGCCAATTGTTTACATTTAAAAGCAGACTTTCCAGCTTATGTAGAGACTATTTTCATTTTCCATACCAATCTAAAAATTTACAATGAAGTCCCTTCGGACTTCCTGTCAAGCTGTTTCTCATATAGTTAGCAGTGGGCGTATTTGGCAGCAAAATACCGGTTTGAAAAAAACCTTCCAAATTTCCTTGAAATGCACACAAACAATATAATGTGTAAAATGTAATACTGTTTGAACATAAAGATATAAATTAATTTCATTACCCTTCGTAGATTCTAATTACATCAGAACATCAAAGTCCGTTTGGAAGTGAATTACAAGATCAAAAACGAACATATGCAGTTCCTCCTGCATCATAGTGTTTTTCAGCTGTTCCTGAAACATTGAGTGTGGGTCTTGGCCCCTGTACCTCGTCCTTGATGGTAGTAATGTGAAAAGGGCTTGTCCCTTGTGGTGAGGGTCTTTAATGGCTGATGCCACCTTCTTGAGGCACCACCTCTTGAAGATGTCCTCGATGGTGTGGAGGGTTGTGCCCGTGATGGAGCTGGCTGTGTCTACAACCCTCTGCAGCCTTTTCAATCCTGCCCGTTGGATCCTCCATACCAGATGGTGATGCAACCAGTCAGAGTGCTCTCCACTGTACATCTGTAGAAGTTTGCAATAGTCTTCGGTGACATACCAAATCTCCTCAAACTCCTAATGAAGTAGAGCCATTGGAGTGCCTTCTTCATGATTACGTCAATGTGTTGGGCCCAAGATAGATCATTTGAGATGGTGACGCCCAGGAACATGAAGCTGCTCACACTTTTCGCAGCTGACCCCTCAATGAATACTGGTGTGTGTTCTCCCGACTTCCCCTTCCTGAAGTCCACAATCAATTCCTTGGTGTTGCTGACAGTGAGTGTGAGGTTGTTGTTGCAACACCACTCAACCAGCCGATCTATCTCACTCCTGTACACCTCCTCGTCGCCATCTGAGATTCTGCCGGCAACAGAGATGCCATCGGCGAATTTACAGATGGCGTTTGAGCTGTGCTTAACCACACAGTCATGAGTGTAGAGACAGTAGAGCATGTTCCACCATTAAATAAGATCATTTCTGATTGGTGACCGAACCTTACAAACATGTCTTTTCCCCACATCCCTTTAGTTAGCAAAAGTCTATCATTTTCAGATTTAAGATCAACAACTGATCTAACCTTAAATTCCATTCCTCATTGGAAATTGAATATAGGGGTTGGCACATTATATTGCAGTTGTACAAGACGTTGGTGAGGCTACATTTGGAGTATTGTGTACAGTTTTAGTCACCTTGTTATAGGAGGGACGTCTTTAAGCTGGAAAGAGTGCAAAGGAGATTTACGAGAATGTTGTCAGGATTTGAGGGCCTGAGTTATATGGAGAGGTTGGGCAGCTAGGACTTTATTCCTTGGAGCGTAGGAGACTGAGGGGTGACCCTAAAGAGGGGCATAGATAGGGTGAATGCATACAGTCTTTTTTCCCAGGAAAAGGGAACAAAAACTAGAGGGCATGGGTTTAAGGTGAGAGGGAAATGATTTAAAAGGGACACGATGGGCAATTTCTTCACGCAGAGGGCAGTGCATGTATGGAACGAGCTGCCAGAGAGAGTGGTTAAGGCAGATACAATTACAACATTTAACATACATTTGGATAAGTACATGGATAGGAAAGGTTTAGAGGGATGTAGGCCAAACATGGGCAAATGGGACTAGCTTAGGTGGACACCTTAGTTGGCATGGACGAGTTGGGTTGAAGGGCCTGTTTCCGTCCCGTATTACTTTATAACTCTATCTCTTCCCTACCACTGTTCCCAGTCACAGCCCTACTCTGGATTTAGGTGATTTCTTTCACACCGCTTGACCTGAGCAGCACATGAAATGAAAGTCATTCCTTGTGTGAGACCAGTTCAGCAGCATCTGAGAGGATGTTGAATTTTCAAGTGGCAGTCCCACAACCAGAACTGTCAAGTCGGTTTCCCTGATTATCTTAAAAACCTCAATCAAATCCCCCCTCAATCTTCTAAATTTCATGGATTAAATCCATCATTGCTGGAATCTCCAAACTTACTTGTGCAACCTCTGTATCAGAAACCTCTCCTCATGTGATTAAAGTGAAGTAGCTGAGTCATCTGAACCAGGAACATGGTTGTCACCCCAACCGGGGAGACCTGTTCACATTAATGGAATCAGTAGCTTTTTTCTGCATCTTGTTATTCAAGTTAGTACTGGCCTGGTTGTTGTGGAACTTGGTAACAGGTTTCATGACTGCAAATTTCCAACTCACAGTCATTTTACTAATATTCCTCCTTCTTCTTCAAAAACAAACTTGTGTAGACATAAGCAAATAAATGTTATGTAGACCAAGGCAAAATTCCAAGTGCCAGCCCATGTACCTACCATTTAAAAGCAACAACCCTCTCATACTTTGCTTTGGATTAATTTACTGAATCTCCAACTGTTAACTTTTGTCACAGGTCATTTAATCACTCACTTAAGGGAGCATAATCAAGAAAGACTCGTTTGGTTCTGATAATCTGAACATCTGCAAAAGGCTTGTTTCAAAATGATTGCTGTGTACAATGCATTTTTTTAATGATGTTCCTTCTAAGTCTTTTAGACACTTTCCCTTGGGGATATTTAACATGGGGCCAATATAAATCTAGATCTTGTAATGTCTGACATTCCAGAAATCATTCCAAAAGATTAACTGACCTGATTGGCTTTGAGTGCATGACTTTTTTCATTTGCTAAGAAGTTGCTGGTTGCAGAGAGTTACAGAGGTATCAAGATGGATTTTTTAGGTCACTTTTTCAAGAAACATCTAAACTTGTGAATACAGGTTAATGAAGGTATGAGGAATCAGCCCATTAAATAATTTTCAATCCAATCTTTTGTGAGAAAATAAACAGTTTCTAAATTGCTGTTCTCATTTACTTTAAATAAATACAATTTTACATTTTTAAAACTATTTTTGCTACTTATTTAAACTGAGAATTAAAGTCCACGTTTAAATCTTAGTGATGAGTGTCGAAAGGCTATTCCTCTTAGATTGGCTTCAAAGTAAACCTTATGCTCGTCCTGAGCTTGTTGATTTAACCCTGTTATTAACACTCTTAGCTCTCAGAAAGACTTTGAATATACAATTTGAGATGAACTGAAATATGTCCTTTAGATGGGAAAATCCATCAGCCTGCTTTTGGTCAAAGACCCTTTATGTCCATTTAAAAAAAAGCTTGTTGTCCTGCCTGTCATTATTTCTGCAACTAATAGTGTTTCAGATCTTGCTGAATGCAAATTAGTTGCTTGTTTTACTACAGTCACTGGCAGGAGTTGTATGACTGTGTGAAGCTTCAGTGCTCACTTCCCAGCAGGGCCTTCAAGGAAGCAAACAAAGTTTATCATTTTCCCCTTCATCGCAGCTGGATTTAAACCCAGGTCCCAATAATGAAAGGTCAGTAACCATTCTACTTGACACACCAAAAATCAGAAGCAGAACCATCCCTCTGCATTAAAGATCAGAGTTAATAAGGAATATAATGGAACAAAACTTCTGTGCTAACACATGCTGTGATAGAAACTGTTTACAATTATGCCTGTGCCTTCAGGTGAACATGATAGTAGAAATAAACTTCCCCATAGACGGGTGTGAATAAAAAGAGAAATTTATAATCCATGATGTTACGTAGATAATTCTACTTTGGTACAGCAGCTGAGAAGTTGAATATGAACCCAGCAGGAATAATTAAGCAAAATGATAAAATGTCAGAGTTATCTTTAGTGTCTTAGCAACTTGGACAATGAGTTACAGAGTTATAAGTAGAAGGCCCTGATAAAATGTTAACTCTTCTTCCCTCTCTACAGGTGCTGCCTGACTTGCTGAGTATTTTCTGCATTTTCTGAGTTTAATTTTTATTAGACTAATGATTCCTGCTGATTTAGCCACTTTCAACCCATTTTACAACAGTGATGCTACATCTGGCTGCTGAAGCCCTGGTTCAGAATGAGAAAAATCAGCTTTTCTTTCCACTTCTGACCAGAATCCAGTGACCCCCATCTGAAATCATGTACCAAGGACATCACATGAAAATTGGCCTTGGTTTTGTTGTACACGTGGGTCACCAAACTGTCAATACCCATTATCTGATCTCACCCTCGAGAAATGGCTACCTGTGGGAGGTACTAGTGTCAAGGAAACTTCCTCCAGTAGAGAGGGAAAGAATAACAAGAGGGGTAATTAACAAAAGGAAGAGAAGCAATATATTTTACATTATGGCCATAATGAAGAGAGTATATTCCAAAATTTAGTTAGCTTCCACTAGTGGGAGAGTCACGAACAAGAAGATACAGCCACAAAATAAAAGGCCAGTCACTTAAAACTGTGGTGCATAGAAATTTCTTCTTTCAGAGGATAGTGACTCCATAGAATTCTTGGTCTCGAGGGTGGTGGAGGCCAGATCATCAGGTATATTTAAAATGAAGATAGATAAATATTTGGAAGATCAGGGAATTGAGGGTTATGGGGAATTGGCACAGAAAAGGAGTTAAGACCGGCATTGATCAGCCATGATCATTTGAATGGCAGGGCAGGCTTGAGGGGGCCAAGTGGCCTACTCCTGCTCCTATTTTCTTATGTTCTTGTGAGAAACCTTCTGTTTTACAGAGCTGTTACTGTTCCCTGCTTGATCTGGAAGACAAGATCTCCCAGATGCACACTTAAGCTTGCAGCTGCATGGAATGCTGATGTCAGCAAGGCTGTCACTGAGTTTACTTAACACTCATTTGTCTCAGTCTGTTTTAGATCAGAAATATGTATGCAAAGGGGCCTCGGGATCCTTTGACATCATTTGTACAGCGTTGGTGGTAGAGTTTATGTATGTTTGACATGTTCAATTTAGTTGACATCCAGAGCAGTGGTCAAGTAAATTTTGCTGTTGTCCAATGGGTTGACATTAGTTGAACTTTTTTTTAAAGATTCCATACATTTAACGAGTGCTTGCATAATAATAAACTTTTATATGATAAAAATACCCCTTGAGATCTATTAGTAGATTTTCTTGACATGTACACAGGGCATGATGTTTCTCCATAACACATACAGTAAGGTTCAGTGCAATGTTCTTTGTGTGGGCAGTGAGCTTATTAATGCACTGATGGTTGACAGCATCTAGCTGTTCAATACTCTCAGGACTTAACACTCCTGTGATATTTATGTGGGGTAGGAGTGGGTCAAAGTTAATCACCATCTTGTGCTAACTTCCCGCAGCTGAATCTGATCTAGAGTCAGGCAAACTCAACAAACTCCTAACATTACTATTAGCATTTCAGCCCATTTATTTTTTAATCAAAATCTGAATATGTGATCTGAGCAGATTTTACTACTGCAAGATGTAACAGCAACAGTTAGTTATGTTTTGTTTTTAGCAGCAAGCTTTCCAATATATTTACCCAATGGACTAGCTGACATTTACTTCCAGGGAGATTTCCCACTCACTCACAGTAGAGTGAGGATTAAAGAAAGAGGATTAAGACTTTCAGCTACAGATAGTCAGTGCCTCATCCCATTTGCCTGTTTTCGTGTAATATCCACAGGTAGATTTATCTAACAAAAATCCATTGTTGCTCAGTAGAATTGCCCTCTATATGTTTAGCATGCATTACAAATGCTATCTGTCTGAAATACCAGTATGTCTTTTGGTATTTGATTAATCTGAGCTGCAATTCAAATTGTGGATGTTAAAAATAGATGTATTCATTCCCTACTGTTTGGCTGATTCCTTTTACCTGTCAAAGAGAAATCGACCTATCAGCTAGTCACAGAGCAGCAACAACAGCATTGCTCATGGGGCAGGTCATCCTGCATCTGGATAAACTGACAAGCAAGAAACATCTGATCATAGAAAAAGAGAAAACATAGAACATAGAACAGTACGACATGGGAAAAGGCCCTTTGGCCCATGATGAGTGCCGATCTCGATGCCAAATGAAACTAATCCCATCTGCCTGCACCTGATCCATATCCCTCCATTTTCTTCGTGTTCATGTGTCTGTCTAAATGTCTTTTAAATGCCACTATCGTGTCTGCTTCTGCCCGCGCATTGCAGGCACCTGCCACTCTCTGTGTAAAAAAACCTTGCCCCCAGCACAGAAGGTTTCGGCTACTCACTCACTATTACTCAACTCTGCCCTTTAACTCATCGGTTGGTGAAATCCTCTATAGTTTTGTTTCACTTAGACTTGAAATTAGCCCAGTGAATCTCCTTTGTCCAATGCTACTATTTTTTATAGGTAAGGGAACCAACATGGTGCACAGGATTCCAGGAGTGGCCTCACCAATACCTCATACCACTGTAGGCAAAACCTCCCAATTCTTAAGCTCCAATCCTTTCACAATAAAGGTCAAAATGCCGTTTGCCTTCTTAACTATTTGGAAGGACCTAATTCTTCCTATATTTGGACCTAATGCTAACTTTTTATGATGTATGCACCAGAACACCTAGATCCATCTGAACTTCACTGATTTGCAGTCTCCATTTAGATAATAATTCACCTTTTGATTCCTCTTATCAAAGTGCATGTCCTTAAAGCTAAACCTACTCACTAATTAAAAGTAGCCTACACCTCTTACTGAGGAGATGCATTTGGACTGGAGTAGGTTCATGCAGTAATGCAGGAAGTGAATGTGGCTTGGGAAACACTGAAGATTGGGACAACATGGCAGAGAGCAGCCTCTGTGGTTTCCTGTGACTGCTCTCGAGGCCTTGGCAGAGAAGGTGTAAAGTAGGAGACTTGTCTTGGACCAGAAGGAACTCAGAAAACCCTCCATATACACAGTCAGAAAGCAGTAGGTACAAATTGCCAAAGAGGTCAATGCCAAGGTTCAAGCCCCAATGACAGAGATGCAGTGTTGCAAACAGAATCCCAACAGCTTGTGTAATGCTCAAGAAATAGTAGTTAATGATCCCAATTTCTCATTGCTGATAATGAAAAAACAGATAGAATTTTTTCCAAGATTCTTGTTTCACCGAATTAAGGCAAAACCAGGGAGGATTCAGAATGTGATTAGATCAATCTAATTTTGGGCATTAATGGGTATTGAAGTTATGAACTAGGGGAGCTCCACTGAACTTATTTGAATGAATATTACCAGTATCTTCAAGAGGTAAGTTTACCACATAAGATTTATTTAGACGTCACTACCATGAATTAGAAAACAAATTAGCCCTTTACAGTGAAATATCCCATACATTCACATTACTTACCCACACATTTACGGTCAATGTTTCTGAATCAATTATGTTTTCAGCATTACTCATCACACCCCTCTAATAACCATTGAGTAAGTACAAGATAGTCTCATGACGTGTTCAGAATGTTTTCTTGAATGAATGCTGGGTTTTCCACCACATATTGGCAGAAGCCTAAAAGTCAAAAAAGAAGTATGTATTTTCAAAACACTGATATTCATCACTGTAAGGTATACAGCGATGTCAGTTCTGATCTTGTGAGGCTCGACACACAGAAAAACCAGTGAACACAAATGAAGCTGTTGCTGGTATCTGTGGATAAAGAGTTAATACATGCTGAAATTATAGCAGCATAATCGAAAAGGGCACCAGGCAGAAAGATGATAGATTCTCAAGAACACTGACTCAGAAATATTAGAAACAACCTATAAAACAGGAGAAGTTGGCCAGTCAGCCCCTCAAGCCTACCCCACTGTTTAATGAAAGATCATGCCAGATCCAGTCTTGGCCTCAACACTACTTTCCCACTCTGTATCCCTTGATTCTCTTACATTTTATATTTCTGTCAATCTCCACCATGAATATCTTCAATGACTCCACTTTCACACCATCCTGGGTTAAGTACTCTGCATCGTCTGAAAGAAGGAATTCCTCCTCACTCTCCGTCTGAAATGGGTGACCTCTCATTTTGAAACCATGTTCCCAAGTTCTAAATAACCCTATTCAGGGGAACATCTCCTCAGCATCCACCTTATTAATACTCCTCTGAATCTTAAGAACATAAGATAAGAAACTAAGTAGTAACAGGAAATGAAAATCAGAAAACTTCAGATAATGGAAATATAAACTAGAAACAGAACGTGCTGGAAACACTCAGCAGGTTTTTGACCTGAAACAATAACCCTGTTTCCCATTCCACAGTTGCTGCCTGACCTGCTGAGTGTTTCCTGCATTTTCTGTTTTAATTTTAAGTAGGAGTCACAGCAGACCATTTGGCCCATTGACCCTGCTTCACCATTCATCAAGATGGTACTGATCTTCAACATCAATGCCATTTTCCTGCACTGTTTCAATATCCCTTGATTCCACTGAAATCCAGAAATCTACAGTCTTTGTTTTAAATGGACACAATGACTGAGCTTTCCAAACAGTTTGGAGTAAAGAGTTCCAAAGGTTCACCATCCTCTGTGTGAAGAAATTTCTCCTCATTGCAGTCTGAAATAGTCTACTCCCTATTGTGAGAACATGACCCTTCATTCTGGACTATTCAGCCAGGAGCAACATCCTCCCTGCATTCAGCCTGTTGGGCCCTGGAAGAATTTTGTTCTGGTCAATGAGATCTCTGTTCATTTCTCTAAACATTCCCTTTGCCTCCACAGATGCCCGTTGATCCGCTGAGTTCCTCCAGCAGTTTGATTTTTGCTCCAAATTCCGCTATAACTGGAATCAACCTGGTGAATCTTTGCTAAGCTCCCTCTATAGCAAGTATATCCTTAGCTTCAGGGAAACCCAACAACATCATCCTGTGAACCTCAGAGTGAAGTTCTTGTTCTTCACAAAATTTTCACAAGCAGCATTAGAGAATTTTCAAACTCTTGACAGGAAACAATGCAATTTCTATCCAAAATGTGCTGTCTTCACTAACAGATCAGAAAAGGATGTGAAACTAGAGTAAATAAACTAGGATTAAATCTCAGACTTGTATTCCAACCTTTGTTGTCATTTGTCTGATTGTTGTCATTTCTTTAACTTATATTTATCACTACACAGGATAAATATTCAACCCATAGGGGGCCACGTTGGCTCCCAGAGGATCAATACCATTGGTCTCATTCCTCCGCTACCTATTTCCCTACACCCCTGAAACTCATTCTGTCTGAAACTCCTTAGAAGATTAAGGAGGTTCGGCTTGTCACTGAACACTCCAACAAACTTTTACAGATGTACTGCTGAAAGTATCCTGGCTGGTTCCATCGTGGTCTGGTACAACAATTCAAACGTACAGGAATGTAAGAAGCTGCAGAGAGTAGTGGACTCTGCCCAATACATCACGGGCACATCCCTCCCCACCACCGGTGGTATCTACATGAGACACTACCTCAAGAAGGCAACATCCATCAACAAAGACACCCACTGTCCGGGCGATGCCATCTTCTCACAGCTACCATGGGGCAGGAGGTACAGAAGCCTGAAGTTCTGCACCACCAGTTTCAAGAACAGCTACTTCCCTTCAACCATTTGGTTCTTGAACCAAGCTTCACAACCCTAATCACCACCTCAGTATAGCAACACCATGACCACTTTGCACAACAAAGGACTTTGTTTTTTTTGTTCTGTTTGTGTTCTTTCTTGTATAATTTTGTGTAATTCATGTTTAATTTATATTTTTCTTGTGAATGTTGTGTCTCTGATGCTATATGCCTATGATGTAGCTGCAAGTTTTTCATTCTGCCTGTGCTTGTGTATGTGACAATAAACTTTATTTTGACTTTGACACATGCCCATTTGATTCTTTTTGTCATTAAGTTACATGAAGGGTAATTTAGAGTAACCAATTAGCCTACCAGCGCATCTGGGTTGTAGGAGGAAACCCATGCAGTCATAGGGAAACTCCACACAGACAGCATCTGGATCCCTGGAGCTGTGAGGCATCAGGACTAACTGCTACCACACTGCACCACTTTAATAGTTGTGTCATTTCAGACACCTGTCCTCATTATGTTTTGCTATTTGAGATGACTTAAATGAAAAAGCCTAATTGAGTACAAAGGTCCCCATCTGCTACCAGTTAGGAATAATTGAATCGAGTGAAATGTTTACCACATGAAACATTACCTTCAAGCACAATTTAAGTGGAATTTCATTAACGATTTCTAGGAAATATGTTTAAAAAACCCAGACAGCCAGAGACATGAGGAATGTCAGAAAACATTTTCTACCATTGTTAGAATGTAGCAAATACAAAATCTCTTGATGCATTAGCAAGAACCTTAATTACATATGGAGTCAATGTAACAACTTAGGAAATAGTAATGACTAACTTTCCAGTCTAATTTTGCTTCTATTCCATGCATCGTACAAACACAATAGAATGAGGAACAGTAACGTCAGCTCAAGATTAAAGTTCTGCATTCAAATGGAACAACTGAAAATGAATTGGTAAGATTTATCACTCCTACTTAAAATGGCATTTCACAGTCAACTGAACACATTATATACCTGTATTTGCCATTTCCTTTCCCCCACTCCCACCTTTGATAAAGTCAATGTTCCACCTGCCCACCTGTGACCATGTTTCAGCCCGGGCACTTGGGAGGTAAGGATTCAATGCAGGTGAATGACATCTGGGGGTTGTAAGAGGGTACAAATTTGTAGCAAAAGCCCTAAAAACCAATTGTTCCACTTCACGTTTACTTCATCCAAAATTCAGGCCATGGAGGGCAAAGGGTGAAGGGAAAATCCTGCAAGATTCTGTCTGCTTACCTTGTCTCTGCCAGGACTGTGAGACCTCGGACCAATCCAGTAGTTCCTGAGCACAGGTGTGGTACTGTATCTTAAAGCAGTCCCAAGATACTGATATGCTCTTTGATATACTAAATGAGATATGCTCTTTAAAATGTTCCAAGAACAGAGGAAAATGCTTTCCTCCTTGACTTTTTGCACACATCAACCTCCAGCAGCTGAGGCAGCACTTTGACATCATGACTTCTGCCAGTTCATTGCCATTTTGCTGGCCCTTCAGGACCTTGCAATGACTATGAGGGCCACCCACCTCTGGACTTGGGGACAGCTGTAATCAGTCAGTTGTATGTCCTGTTACACAACACTTCCAGCAGTGAAGACAGAATCCAGAACTTGGAACCCTATAGTCATAGATTCCATCCCAGTCAAACACAAGCAACACACAAAAGAACTCAGCAGGTCAGGCAGCATCTATGGAGGGAAGTGAACAGTCGACATTTCAGGTCGAGACCCTTCATCAGGACTGGAAAGAAAGATGACAGAAGCCAGAATAAAAGGGTGGGGGGGGGGGGAGGAGGAGGGGGAGGAAGAGGGGGAGGAACACGAGCTGGCGGGTGATAGGTGAATCCGGGTGAAAGGGGGTAGATAGGTAGGTGGGGGAGATGCGGAGTGGGAATGATGTGAGAAGCTGGGAGGTGATAGGTGGAAGAGGCCAAGGGCTGAAGAAGATGGGATCTGATAGGAGAGGACAGTGGACCATGGAATAAAGGGAAGGAGGTGGGGAACCAGAGGGAGGAAGGTGTGGGTGATGGGCAGGTCATGAGGGTGGGGGGGGAAGAGAAGGGGTAATGGGGCCAGAGGGATAAGGGAAAAGAAAGGATAAGGGGAGGAGACAGAGGTGAGATTTCCAGCAACAGCAGTCTTTCTTGTGTCTCCAGTCAAACACAAAGCTGGTTTCTATTGGGATCCCCATACAATCTGCAGTAGTTATTAAATGGTGCTGAAGAGTGAAAATCAAAGTTTGATATCCTATTAACTTAGGAGCCTTTCATATGTATCTGTCATTAGTTGCATCCAGCTAACTCACCACAGACAGTAAAGGGAACCTGGAATTTTCCTGATCTATCTGACTCACGTCACACCAACCAGAGAGCACCATATAGAGACACTACCATCTTCACCAAAAGATTAGAAACAATTGTAAACAATTCAGTAACATGGTTAAGGAATGGGCAGGACTGGCAGCTCAATGTCCCTGGGTACAGATGCTACAGGAGTGATAAAGGTGGAATTAACAGAGGAGGGAGATTTGCATTTTTGAATAGGGAGAACATCACATCAGTACTTAGAGAGGATATTCATAGGGGAATGTCCAATGAACCTAGATGGGTAGCATTTAGGAATAAGAAGGGAGTGGTCACTTTGATGGGTTAGGCTCCCCAATAGTGAGTGGGAATTAAAGGAGCAAATATGTAGGGAGACCACATTTAGCTATTGGAATGATAAAGTTGCAATAGTAGGGTATTTGAATTTCCCTACTGTTGACTGAGACTTCCACAGGGCTAAGGGATTAGATGTGGCAGAGTTAAGTGTGTCTAGGAAAGTTTTCTCAAGCATTTTGTAGGTGGTCCTCCTCGAGAAGGGGCAACACTGGACCTTCTCTTGGGAAATGAGGCTGGGCAAATGACTGAAGTATCAGCGGGGGAGCAGTTTGGGACCAGTGATCATAATTCTATTAGTTTTTAAATAGTTATGGAAAGAGATAGGACTGGTCCACAAGTTAAAGTCCTAAACTGGATCAAGGCTAATTTTGATGGCATTAGATAGGAAATTGCAAAGGTTGATTGGGAGAGGCTGTTAGCAGGTAAAGGAATGTCTGGCAAGTGGAGGGCTTTTAAAAGTGAGATAGGGAGAGTTTAGGGCCAATAGTTCATATTAAAGTGAAGGGTAAGGCTGGCAGGATTAAGGAATCCTGGCTGACGAGAATATTGAGGCTCAGGTCAGGAAAAAGGAGGAGGCAGACGTCAGGTATCGGCAGCTGGGATCAAGCAAATCCCTCAAGTATAAGGGATATAGGAGCATATAAGAGTACACTTAAGAAAGAGATCAGGACGGCAAGAAGGAGACATGAGATATCCCTGCCTAGCTCTCATTTGGTGCAAAGTATCATTGACTGTATGCATGTGGCAATCAAGGCACCTCCCAGAACACCTAGGGTGATGCACCATCTGGGTGTCAACTCCCTCAACACACTGCTGGTGCACGCCCACAAAGTGATCTTGCTATTGATGTTTGCAAGTTGCCCATGATGACCTGCAGCAGTTCACTCTCTCTATCTTGCTGCATATCTTCTCAAAGTAAAAAGATTTACACAGTTAATGGCAGGCCCTTAACAGTGTTGATGTACAGAGGGATCTTGGGGTCCAAGTCCATAGCTCCTTGAAAGTGGCTGCACAGGTTGATAGGGTGGTAAAGAAGGCCAATGACATGCTTGTCTTTATTAGTCGAGGCACTGAGTTCAAGAGTCAGGAAGCTATGTTGCAGCTTCATAAAACTCTGGTTCAGCTGCCTCTGGAGTATTGCATTTGGTTCTGGTCATCCCATTGTAGGAATGATGTGGAAGCTTTGGAGGGAGTTCAGAAGAAGTTTACCAGGATGCTGCCTGGATTAGAGGGCATGTGCTATGAGGAGAGGTTGGATAAACTTGGGTTGTTTTCACTGAAGTGGCAGAGGCTGAGGGGAGTGACTATAGAAGTTTGTAAGATTATGAGAGGCAGAGAGAGAGCAGACACCTGGTATCTTTCTCCCAGGACATATTTAATACTAGAGAGCATGCACTTAAGGTGAGAGGGGGTAAGTTCAAAGGAAATGTGCGGGGCAAATTTTTTTACACAGAGTGTTGGGTGCCTGGAATCCACTGCCAGGGGTGGTAATGGAGGCAAATACGACAGAGGCGTTTAAAAGGCTCTTAGGTAGGCACATGAATGTTCAGAGAATGGAGGGATATGGACATCGTGTAGGCAGAAGGGATTAGTTTAGTTAGGCATTTAATTACTAGTTTAATTAGTTTGGCACAACATTGTTGGCTGAAAAGCCTGTTCTCGTGCTGTACTATACTGCTTCATGTTCCATGTTCTATAACCTCTTTAGAACATGGGTGATGAATCCAGTCAACGAACCAATGATCCTCAAGAGTGGGGCAACCTGACAATGAAAGTATCTCAATGAGGAAAGCCATTAGCCTATCAGGGATGTATTTCAGGTTTGTCATTAGGTTTACATCAATATGCACCTGCCGGGATCTCCAGCATGGCAGTGCTCTGCATAATGTTGTCTTGCTCTCCCTGATAAAACCTGCTCTCATTTCATGGCAGGAGAGAAAGAAGAGATCTGTGAATATGACTGATGACATGATTCGAATGAACTGATGGAGAACATTTGTAAACGGTAACTGTGAGGAGAGGCATAACTTTGTATAAAGACCGTAGTGGCCGGACAAATGGGGATGCAAGACAATGCAAGTACAAAGACTGAAGGGTAAAACTGCAAGGTCAGTTGGTGCGAGGGCTAATGTGCTGGTGTAAATTTAAGAGGGCAGATGGCATAATACACAATGAGGTGAACGAGCCTCTGTGGTCACCTTCCCCGATCTGATGAGATGAAGGGATGAAGGCACGAATGCAGAAGTGTGAGAAACACCTTCCTGTTGCTTACTTCTGTGACAACTTGCGACCGCACCTTCTTATTGCTGGCAGGCTTTGTCCTCTTCATCACTTGGGAATATAACATCCTGCAACATCCACCAAAGAGTCACTAAATTTTGGGGCAGCTTTGTAAAGCTCATTTTCTTAATGTGCACCCAGGATCAGAAAGCATCCAAAGTCAAGCTTGCAATGTGCCTTCAAATAATGAGGCTGAATTCCAATTGTGTAGATCACCACCATGCCCAGTTAATTGATCAGAAAATCTGGAAGTAAACCACTAATGTGACGGTTGAGTTCAAGACTTCAAACTAAGGAGCAACTCTACCCAACCATTATCCCCAGCAGATCAGGAAGTTAAGTTCAGCCATAGCACCTGGGCTGCCTCTCTGCGAGGATTATCCACTTAAAGTGATTCCTTAGGCCATTTCCCATATCCTTTTGCATTTCCAATGTCTCTTTTCTTTACACATTACACTTCTGGTATTACACCCTACCTTCTAACAATCAACAATGTAAAATGACTTCTTCTCACCTCTTCATTTTCTCAATACTTAAATTTATTAGTATTTACTCCTTTTGTACAACTTAAGTTGTTCCAACTTAATGGAAATATTTTTGTCTCTATTTAACATCAAAACCTTTCATAATTTCATAAAGCTATATCAAGTAATGAATAGGTAAAAGCTTCCAGGATCACGAGTCACTTTTCAAAACTATAACCTCTCAAATGTCATAGGTCACCCAAAGGTGAATAAAATTTTAGAACAATAATTATTAACTGTAAATAAACAATTATTTGTGTACATTTTATCTTTTTTTAAAACCAGATTTGTATTTCTTTGTTTTAATAGTTCTATAAATCCTCCCACCCAATAATTCATTTTGCATGACTGTGGCTTCTTGAAACAGAATAGTACACCTAATTTTCAATGGACCTCACCAGGAGAGATCTAAGGGCCTACATCAAATAACATATAAAACACAGCATGTCTCCGACATACCATGTGTTATATATCAGATACCACACATACTTCTGAGCAGATTTTGAAAGGCAAAAGAAGTCAGTCAATATTCTGAAATCCAAAATGAAAAATCAATCACATCCACTCTCTCATATTGGCCTTAGAAGTTTATAAATTATACGTGTCATGTTGGTTAAGTTACAAGACCTGCAGAAGTATGAGCTCAAATCCCACCTCAGTATTTAAATTCAGTCAATTGATTTCTAGAATTAATGGTGACAGTGAAAGTACTGCTCTGTCCCCTAAACTCTACATGATCATTAATATCCATTAGGGAAATAAACCTAACCTTCTGGCCTGCTCTAGTCTATGTAGGCTCCAAATTGGCCAGGAAGCCATTCAGTTGAAGGGCAATTTGGAAAGGCAACAATTGTGGAATTTGTCAGTGGTGATCACATACTGTGATTGAAATAATAAAATAAAATTAGTAACCAGGTCTCACCTATTGCAAAGTACTGGCCAGGAGACCAACCAAATATCATAAGCATACCTCTGACCAGAGATTGCCATAAGCAATAAAATGGAAACTCCACTTGTTCCAAGTAAAAGCAGTGGCTCCTATACTAACGGAATCCACTCTTAAGCTTCCTTGTGCACAGATTGTACTATTTAGAAAACAGAATCAAGTTTCCATTTGGAGATGAAGCAAGAAATTTGAAACTACGTTGGAAATGACATTCAACAAATTGTGTTGAGTCTCTTAGCTTCTGCAGAGATAAATTTCAGAACTAGTGATCCTCTGAAGGAGTCCTACTTGATAACATAGGAGCTATGAGGCCACAAGTACACTCTGCCATTAATGCAGTAACATTGGTGCTGAGAAGTTTTACCACATCTATTGGGAGCCACTAGAAAGGCACAACAGCGGGCAACAACAATTGTTTTGGCCATTGGCCTTCTTCCAAAAACCTTAGCTGCACCTGGCACATTCAGTGGAGGGACTGGGTGGTGTTGTGTGGTTCTAGAAATTCAAAGGATGACGGATGGAGATTTTGTTTAGTACAGGGGAGCCCAACAATGAGGGAAGGTTAAGGACTTAGCTGCAGTGGCTCTCAGGACCACATGGTCCAAGTTAACCTCCAATGTTCCAAAAGGAATGATCATCCAATGTACCGTAACTCACAAATTGCATCAGAGATGCAATGATGACAGGAAGTGAACAGTTTGATTTCCAGAGGGAGGCATAATGACCCAGAAATGCTGGATGATGCATTTCACTCCAGAAGAGAGTCAATTTTTAATTGCATAAAAATGCAAGTTTGTAGTGTCTCACAGTTAATGAACTGCCACATTGTTATGGGTGATAAAAACAATTATCAATTTGCATTCAGCAATCGAGGTGTGATGGTGGGAATCACCAGTTTTGGTGCTATTGACTGAGAGATGAAGAGATGATCAAGATGCCAAGAAGAATAACTTCCGTTGTTCTTCGGAAAAATGCCATTGGATTATTTCTAACCGATGTGAAAGAGAAATTGAAGTCTGCTATCTCATCTTAACTCTTCTTGGGGAGCATGGTGGCATAGCAGTTGGCTATGGTTATCCAAGGACCTGGTTTCAAACCTGATCCCATTCAATGGTGTGTGTGTGTGTGTGGAGTTTGCATGATCTCCTTGTGACTGTGTGGATTTCCTCTGGGTGCTCTGGTTTCCTCCCACATCCTGATGATAGGTTAATTGATAGGTGTTGATAGGTTAATTGGCTACTGTAAATTACCTCTAAATGTAGGTAACTAACAAAAGGATCAACAGAGGGGGGAGTTGATGGATATTTGAGAAGGAATAAAGTAGCAGAGCTACAGAGGAATAGAGATAGTGGGGATGGAACTGGTGAGATTGTTGTTCTGGGAGTCAGCATGGACCTGATGGGTTGAATAGCCTACTAGCCTATTAGCCTAATAAGTAAGAAAGTAAGATAGTTAACACTACAACACTCCCTCTCATAAAGATACAAATAGTAAATTATAGCTTGAACATATGCCCTGTCAGATTGTTCATGGGGAATTAGGGATGGACAATAAATGCTGGCTTTGTCTGCAATGCTCACTTCCGACAAAATTGAATTGAAGGAATAAAAGTAACTGCAGCAATCAGGAGTATTGCTAGAGTCCTATTACAGAGAGTGGAATACCCATTGATGTATATAAAACAGACCCCACCGTGCAATAAGGAGATCCTTGTGTAATCATTCTCCCTCTCTTTGGTTGATTGTGATCTCTCTCTGCCCCTCCAGTGATGGCAGATAATCACTGCCCTTCCCCAGACCCCTCAACAAACCTCGACCTGTAGCTACCCTGTGATTAGAATTGCTGGGGAAACTAAACAGGAACTCCTGGAAACGTTTCCCTGCATCAAAAATTGAGTGTCATATGGGATTAAAAAAGGATGAATTTGAATCTTATCTACCCAATGTAGGTAGCCAGGCAGTTAAAATTGGCCACGGAGACTTTCACATCAACCTACCATTACTCTGCCCCTGCCTTCTATTTTAACTGGTTCATCCAGACAGACACCAGGGAAAATCACCTGGAATACAAGGTTCCATCTTTAAATATACAAACTGGGAGCCACTGACAACTGCAAACTTAACCATCAGTATGCTCAGGAAAGTCATTGTAGATATGATAAAGCTTGTAAATATGCTAAACCTCGTAAATATGATAAAATTTATGCAAAATATTGAAGTGGACATAGTTCAGGAACACACCTCACATAGAGGGCGTGATATCCCTGAAGAAAACATGGAAACAATGTCTCTGAGGCTGACTGAGGCACAAAATTCAGATATTTTTTGGTGAAAGATAAATGGAATAAAGAACTGCATTTATATAATTTCAGGTCAAACCAAAGTGGTTTACAACTTACAAAGAACTTTTTGAAATGTGGGAACTGTGGAAAACACAGCAGCCAGTTTGCACACAGCCATTTCTCACCATTGACAATGCAATAACAAAAAAAATGTTTCTTAGTGATAATGAAGAAATAACTATTGCCAGAATATCTGATACAATTAGAGTCATAGAGTTGTACAGCGTGGAAAAAGGCCCTTCAGCCCATACGTGTCCATGCTGACCAAGATGTATATTCAAGCTAATCCCTTTTCCCAGCACTTGGCCCATAGCCCTCTAAACTCTTGTCTTCCATATACCTGTCCATATACTTCTTAAATGTATCTTAAATTCCCCAGATATTCTTCAAAGTAGCACCAGTGGAATCTTTTACATTCAGATACAGGGCCTCGGTTTAACACCTCATCCAAAGGACAAAACCTCCACACTGAGTGTTAGTCTAGCCTCTTGGATTTAAATTTCTGAAGTGGGACATGAATTTAAGACCTTCTGATTCACAGGAAAGAATGCCACTAACTGAGCCTCAGCAAACACAGTGGTAGAAGGTGCTGATTTCTGTGGTTTGATGGATGTTAGGGTACAGAACTGACTCATACTAGACCATGAAGGTAACAGGCTATGCTGATTTAGTAACCAGGAATTTCTATGGAGAAGCACATGAAGATCACATTCACTTCAGTGACTCCTCACTACTGATTAAACATCTGTTAGTAAATGTTGTTCAGCAGAGTGTCAGCAAGGCATCATTGAGTTCACTCATAGTGCCCTGCATGGGTATATGATCCATCTAAACTCTGTCTTAAGACATGCACATGAAAAGTAGCTGCTTGGGCAAAGTTACAAAGGGCATTGTGGAATTATACAGGAGTGTAAGTCTGCCCCTTCGGCAGAATAAAAGGTGAAAGAACTGGAAATAACAAAAATATGTTGGAATCAGATAACAATTTTATATTTCCCCTTAGAAGTATAATAACAGTTCTTAGGATTCCAGGCAGTCAAAACACTTCATACATTCTAGAGCCAGATTAGTATCAATTGGGGTAGAAGTATATTCTCTGTTGAATACAGTAAAAGTGGATTATAATAATGTATGCACATTGAATTCCACTTTTGACATTTGCTTTTATTGAATTCAATGGTTTGAAATTTCAGAAGTGGAGTTCAATGTGCATACATTAATATCACTGCATTATGTGGTTAACACTTACAAGACGTACCAATTTTTATCCAAGATCTTCCCCCAACAAGGTGTGAAGGTAGATGATAGGTGTATTATAGAATTTACAGAATAGCAGTAGGCCATTCAGCCCGACAGGTTCATGCCGTCATTCATGCTTCACATGCACCTCCTCCCTATCTACTTTATCCAGTCTTGTTTGCAAAGCCTTCTCTTCCTTTCTCCCTCATGTACTTATAAAATTTCCACTTAAAGGAATCCACACTGATCCATCCTCCAGGAATTAAAATTGTGACACTGCTCCGGTAGAAGATGGTCTTCCAAGATTGGGGCATTTTATAGGATGCTTTTCTATTTACCTGTCCTGTGATGGCCTCATGCTGGCATGCAGTGAGACCATTTTCCATTGCCAACACTGACATCCAATCCTCACAACAAGCATTACATGTGTCCTTTCCACTTCATAATAAAAACGAAAGCGGCAAGGAAGAAGCAACAGGCTTACACTGTTAGTGGCACGTGTTATTAAAAGAAAGATACAAATGGTAGGCTATACTAATTTGTTTCTTTCCTTGTTAGTTACCAATTTAATAATATTGTAAGAGTGTAATGAAATTCTTCTCATTGTCAGTTTTTGGGGGTTAATCATTCACCTCAAAAGGAAATATTTTTGTGAATAAACCATCTACCAAAATAATTTGTGTAGTGTAACTGCAGGAAGTGTCATTTCTGAGACACTAAGTCATTGAGCTCACAGCAATGATTGCCAAGAGCTATTCATGTGACCATGAGTCACCGGTGCTCGATAACAGTCTTGCTGAAAGAGAGGTGGTGTGTCAGAGTGTGGTTTTAGTATCAGCAGTGACATGCGTGCAGAGCAATGAGACAGCAGGAATAGCTCTTGCTCTGACCAAAAAAAAAACAAATTGCATTAACACATTGTATGCCTGCTATAATCCAGTAACACACATCAATCAGCAGAATCTTCAGGAACCTTTATCATAATTAATTATTTTTATTCACTATTATCTTGGCCAAATTTCAATACAAGAAGTCAATATCCAGACACTTCATATAATAAATAGTAAGATTCCTGAATTGATACTTATTGGGTGGAGTGGAGTCCTTGGAAAAGTAGATTACACTTGGGCTATATATAGATTGGCTTGGTGAGTCAAGTGACATTTCTTGTGGCATGCCAATAATGTACAAGACTGCTTGGAAGATACTCTGAAATCGTTCTCCAATGCCTCCAATTGTAAAGGTACATCATTCCTGTATCAAACTGATGGGAAGGTCGCATTCCTGGTCTATTTTGCACTAGCTGACCTCAGCAACTGTGTTGCTCGAGTCCCTAAGGCTAGAAAGGGGATAATCATCCAAGATTCCTGCTATTCCCACTCAGCTTTGGTTTCCAGCTCTCCCGGCTGGAAAGTATGCCTGTGTGAATGCAGGAGTGAAGGGCTAACCAATCTCAGCTGTGATGACCAATAAACCTCCTGGCATTCAGTTATTAAATACGTAACAGACCACAGGAGACCCTTGCCATCCAAGCCATCACCTCTTTCTAAAAGCAACAGCACAAGTTCAAATGTCCAATTGCTTCTGCAGGACCTTGCTTTGTGCACCACGACTGCTGAATTTGCTCAGTGGTGTATTTGAGTTAGTTGCTAAAATGATGTGTCCCAAAATACTTTTTAGGAGATGTGACAAACTATTATCTAAATGTAGCACTTCCTTTTCATACACATTAAACTATTTAGGACAACCCAATTAAGTTACGTAACTATTACTTTCTACACTATAATGGACCACTATAATATTCATTGATTAAAATGGTATTTGGGTTAACTAAAGTCACTGGCTAAATGCTGTAGTTTCATTTAGCCCTTCCCTAAATTGCATGTAGAATGGTAAATGGAGTTGCAGAACTAAAGTAGCATGTTTTAGCACAATGTGTAGCATCTACTGTGTGAACTGTAGGAAAGTGCGTACTTTGCTAAGTAATGAGTGATTCCATTTGAAATATTTAATTATTCAATTTTTTCTTGTAATTTTCATTTGCATTGGGAACAATTATTACAAAATCGTAAACAAGTTACCTGCTGGGTAATTAAGTAATGAATCAGAGCTGGTTAACTGAAGGCAGGAACCTCAGAACCTGTGGTACCAGGAAGTGTAAGTCCTTGTGTTGCACAATGTGTGGTGCCCATTTTCTTTGGAATCTGATGAGTAACAAGGTGATTTTATTTTATTTTAAGCATTCATTTGTGTAATTTACTTTAACCTTGCAGTGATAAACAAGTGGTGAATGTGTATTATTAAGTGGTTAAAATAAAGTCTGCCAGGTAATTAGGACGTGAACTACAATTGGTTAACTGAATTGAACTGACTCAGAATCTGTGGGACCAGGTCGTATGAGTCTGCTGGTTCCACTGAGGCACAGTGTGTTTTAGTACAGTGCCCAATGACAGCAATGTCAGTGGAATGTTAATGTTGGAGAGCAAGGGACTTTGGTGAGGCAACTGTAACATTTAATATTTAGAAAAATAAATAAAATTAAATAACAAGGTGTGGCGACTCACCGTCTAGTCGGGCGAACCGGCTCGGCAGTCGGGTCGCGCGGCGTCGGAGCGACGAGGCCCAAGATGGCGGCGGGCCTCGTCTTTCTGAGCGACGGGGAGAACCCGCGCGCGGGAAAGTCCTGATGACGTAGGACTTACGTCATTGCCGGTTTTTTTGGGCGGGAGTTTTTCTCCCTTAAAGGGCCCGCGCAAGGCGGGAAAATAAACCAGTTCTGTTTGGCAATCCTCCGAGTAGAGTCTTGTTTTATTCCGCGGTAGCAACCGCTACATTGGTGACCCTGACGGTCCAAACGGCTTTTGGACCCGCGAAATGGACGACAGCGCAGCAGCCAACGCAGTGGCCCTCAAGCTGCCCACCTTTTGGACACTTCGGCCCAGCGTCTGGTTTGACCAGGCCGAAGCGCAATTCCACCTTCGGCAGATCACCTCCGACTCCACGAAGTACTACCATGTGGTTAGCTCTCTGGACCAGGAGACAGCCGCCCAGGTTGGAGACTTCATCCAATCGCCTCCGGAGGAAGATAAGTACCCGGCTTTCAAAGATCTTTTGATCCGGACCTTCGGCCTCTCCCGTTGTGAGCGCGCCGCCCGCCTGCTTCATCTGGATGGCCTGGGGGACAGATCCCCATCCGCCCTAATGAATGAGATGCTGGCATTGGCCGAGGGACACAAGCCATGCCTGATGTTCGAACAGGCCTTCCTCGAACAGCTCCCCGATGACATCCACTTGTTGTTAGTTGATGCCGACTTCAGCAACCCCCGTGAGGTGGCCGCCCGGGCAGATGTCCTGTGGAGGGCCAAGCGCGAGAGCGGTTCGTCCGTCAGTCAAATCACCAGGCCGCGAGCCCAACGCCTGCCTCGCCCGGCCCCAGCAACCGAGCAGCCACGCCCCAGGAACGCAGACGACGACACGGGTGACCAGCTGTGCTTCTACCATCAGAGGTGGGGTGCGGAGGCCCGTCGATGCCGCCCACCCTGCAAGTTTCAGGGAAACGCCAGGGCCAGCCGCCGCTGATGGCTACGGCGGCTGGCCGCCGACAGAGCCTCCTCTTCGTTCAGGACAAGAAATCTGGACGGCATTTCCTCGTTGATACTGGAGCGGAGGTCAGTATTTTGCCCCCGACAGGCCACGACACTCGTGACAGGCCACCAGGTCCTCTACTCAATGCCGCCAACGGTACAACGATACGGTCTTTCGGCACCCTTACGCTTCAATTACACTTTGGCGGCAGCCGTTTTACCTGGACCTTTACCCTTGCCACCGTCGCCCGACCACTCCTAGGAGCCGATTTCCTTCGGGCCCACAACCTGTTAGTCGACCTGCGAAGGAAGCGGTTAGTCCACTCTAGCACTCTCCGGACCTATCCCCTGGGAGAAATCAGCCCACCAGCCCCGCGCCTGGACTCCATTACCCTTTCTGGCGACGATTTTGCCAAGCTCCTAGCCGAATTCCCATCGATTTTGGCACCTTCGTTTACAAATTCTCAGCCCACACATGGGGTACGACACCACATCATTACCACAGGGCCACCCCTTCATGCCCGAGCACGACGATTACCTCCAGACAAGCTCCGCCTGGCAAAGGAAGAGTTCCATCACATGGAGGAGCTGGGGATTGTTCGCAGGTCAGACAGCCCCTGGGCCTCCCCCCTGCACATGGTCCCCAAAGCCACCGGAGGGTGGAGGCCCTGCGGCGACTACCGCAGGCTGAATGACGCCACCACCCCGGAACGCTATCCCATCCCTCACATCCAGGACTTCGCAGCGAACTTACACGGGGCCCACATCTTTTCCAAAGTGGACCTCGTTAGGGGATACCACCAAATCCCGGTCCATCCGGATGACGTCCCCAAAACTGCGATTATCACCCCATTCGGCCTGTTCGAATTCCTTCGGATGCCGTTCGGCCTTAAGAACGCCGCGCAGACCTTCCAGCGGCTGATGGACGCGGTAGGCCGAGACCTGGACTTCGTGTTCATTTACTTGGACGACATACTGATCGCCAGCCGTAACCGCCAGGAACACCTTTCCCACCTCCGCCAGCTGTATTCCCGCCTCCGCGATTTCGGCCTCACGATTAACCCGTCCAAGTGCCAATTCGGACTTGACTCTATCGATTTCCTCGGCCACAAAATCACCAGCGACGGGGCAACACCCCTACCCGCCAAGGTGGATGCTATCCGCCATTTTGCCCGCCCCAACACAGTCAAAGGCCTACAGGAATTCCTTGGGATGGTCAACTTTTACCATCGTTTCATCCCTGCAGCAGCCCGTATCATGAGCCCTCTGTTCTCACTGCTGGCTGGTAAGGGCAAGGACATCACCTGGACTGACGAGGCTGCGGCTGCTTTCGTTAAGGCCAAAGATGCCCTGGCAGACGCCACGATGCTGGTACACCCTAGGACTGACGTCCCGACTGCCCTCACGGTAGACGCGTCCAACACCGCGGTGGGTGGGGTACTGGAACAGCTACTCAAAGGCCGCTGGCAACCCTTGGCATTTTTCAGCAAACACCTTAGACCGCCCGAACTGAAGTACAGCGCTTTTGATCGGGAACTTCTAGCGCTGTATCTGGCGGTCCGGCATTTCCGATACTTTCTAGAAGGCAGGCCTTTCACCGCTTTCACCGATCATAAGCCTCTGTCCTTTGCCTTCTCCAAAGTCTCCGATCCCTGGTCAGCTCGTCAGCAGAGACATTTATCCTACATTTCCGAGTTCACAACTGACATCCAACATGTCTCCGGAAAGGATAATGTTGTTGCTGATGCACTTTCCAGACCAACCATCCACAACCTATCCTTGGGTGTTGACTACACGGCCCTGGCTGACGCACAGCAAGCCGATGACGAACTGCCCAGCTACAGAACCGCAGTCTCGGGTCTGCAGCTCCGAGATTTCTTGGTTGGTCCAGGTCAGCAGACCCTACTTTGCGACGTTGTGACTGGTCAGCCCCGCCCTATAGTCCCTGCAGCCTGGCGGAGACGCGTTTTTGACTCGGTACATGGGTTGACGCACCCGTCCATCAGATCTACTGTCCGACTGGTCGCCAGCAAGTTTGTCTGGCATGGCCTGCGCAAACAGGTCAGTGAGTGGGCCAGGACTTGTCTGCACTGCCAGACGTCAAAAATCCAGCGACACACCAAGGTCCCACCACAGCAGTTCGAGTCTACCCGTAGGAGGTTCGACCACATACACGTCGACCTCGTGGGCCCTCTGCCGGTTTCAAGAGGAGCCCGGTACCTCCTTACCATCGTGGACCGGTTCACGAGGTGGCCTGAGGCAACCCCCCTGACTGACATCACAACTGATTCCTGCGCCCGAGCACTGCTCACAACTTGGGTCTCACGTTTTGGCATTCCGGCCCACATCACTTCAGACAGAGGCACCCAATTCACTTCCAGTCTCTGGGCTGCATTAGCGAACCTGCTAGGGACGCAGCTGCACACCACCACGGCCTACCATCCTCAATCAAACGGGTTGGTGGAACGTTTTCACCGCCATCTAAAATCGGCCTTGATGGCCCGCCTGAAGGGTCCTAACTGGGTTGACGAGCTGCCTTGGGTCCTGCTCGGCATACGCACTGCCCCCAAAGAAGACCTCCGCACTTCGTCAGCTGAGCTTGTATACGGGGCGCCACTAGTTGTCCCCGGGGATTTCATACCTGCCCTTCAGGACCAAGGGGAACAACCCCCAGCAGTTCTACAAAGACTGCGCGAGAAGCTTGGCGCCTTGGCCCCGATTCCCACCTCATGGCACGGTCAAGCCCCATCCTGCCAGCCCAAGGAACTACGGGACTGTAAGTTTGTTTTCGTTCGCAGGGGCACACCTCGGGCGCCATTGCAACGACCATATGAGGGACCGTTTCGAGTCATACGGAATAACGGATCCACTTTTATTTTGGACATTGGAGGCAGGGAACAGGTTTTCACGGCGGACCGCCTCAAACCAGCCCATTTGGATCTGCAACAGCCTGTCGAGGTTGCCACGCCACGACGCAGAGGCCGCCCTCCTAAGCGGCAGCTGGCACAGCCCACGGACCTTGGGGACTGTCTCGCCGGTTCTGGGGGGGGTTGTGTGGCGACTCACCGTCTAGTCGGGCGAACCGGCTCGGCAGTCGGGTCGCGCGGCGTCGGAGCGACGAGGCCCAAGATGGCGGCGGGCCTCGTCTTTCCGAGCGATGGGGAGAACCCGCGCGCGGGAAAGTCCTGATGACGTAGGACTTACGTCATTGCCGGTTTTTTTGGGCGGGAGTTTTTCTCCCTTAAAGGGCCCGCGCAAGGCGGGAAAATAAACCAGTTCTGTTTGGCAATCCTCCGAGTAGAGTCTTGTTTTATTCCGCGGTAGCAACAGCTACAAAGGCAAGTATAGCGGGGTAGGCGATGTGTTGTAGCTGCAGTATGTGGGATCTGATCCATGTCAGTGTCTGCAACTCAAGGGAATTTTACCTCATAGCTGATGAACTGGAGTCTCAGATTCAAACAGCAATGCATCAGGGAAGGGGAATGTAACCCAGGCTATTTGTTCCAGAAGGCTATCACACCTCTTACATTAAGTGCTTCAGAAGAGGTCAGTAAAGAGGGACAGAAGGATGTGACTACAAATAGAGCATGTATGATGATCTTTGATGGAACCTTAGCACTTGCAATTCTCCAACAGGCAATTCTTGCGGCCTATGTGACAAGATCAAAGATTGCAGGGAGGATGAGAAAAGTGACCACAATACTATGGTACAAGGAGCAATAAGACCATAATAACTAAGAACAAGAGTAAACCATATGGCCCCTTGAGACTGCTCTCCCATTCAATAAGTTAATGGCTGATCCAATTTTCCTTAAATCCATTTCCCCGCCCTCTCCTCGAGACCATTAATTACCTCGCTGATTAAAAATCTGCTTTGAAAATATTTGTGCATTCAGCCTCCACAGCTTTCTGGGGCAAGGAATTCTAAAGACTCATAATTCTTTGAGAGAAGGAATGATTCCTCATCTCAGTCTTAAGTGACCAGCCCTCATTCTGAGGCTATGCTCTCTGGTCCTATATTCTCCCAATCAAGTTGGGAAAGTGAAAAGAAATGTAGTACTAATATGAGTCTGTGGTCTGATAAATAAGTTTGCTGACATTATGAAGATTGATAGAGTTGTATACAGCGAGGTTGGTTGTCTACAGATACGGAGAGACATAGATCAGCTGGAAAGTTGGGTGGAGCAGTAACAGATGGAATTTAATCCAGCCAAATCTGAGGTAATGCATTTTGGGTCGTCTAATACTGGCAGGACATATCCAGTAAATAAGATAAGGTACCTTTATTAGTCACGTGTACATCAAAACACAGTGAAATGCATCTTTTGCGTAGAGTGTTCTGGGAGCAGCCTGCAAGTGTCGCCACGCTTCCAGCGCCAACATAGCATGCCCACAACTTCCTAACCCATACGTCTTTGGAACGTGGGAGGAAACCGGAGCACTCGGAGGAAACCCACGCAGACACGGGGAGAACGTACAAACTGCTTACAGACAGAGGCCAGAATTGAACCCGGGTCACTGGCGCTGTAATAGAGTTATGCTAACTGCTACATTACCATGCTAGGGATCTTAGAAGCGTTGATGTACAGAGGTATTTCGCGATGCAAGTTCATAGCTCCCTGAAAATGGTGATACAGGTGGATAGGGTGGTGAGGAAGGCATTTAGCTTGCTTGCCTTCGTAGGCAAGAGAGTATTAAGTTGTAAGAGCTGGGACATCATATTGCAGATGTACAAGATATCGGTTAGGTCACACTTGAAAATATTGTGTGCAGTTCTGGTCACAACAACTTAAGAAATGATGTGGTAACACGAGAAAGAGTGTACAAGAAATTCACCAGGATATCGCCTGGAATGGAGGGCTATTGTAACAAGGAGAGGTTTGGAGAGACTGGGATGGTTCTCACTGGAGGGCAGGAAGCTGAGGGGTATCCTTAGAGGAGTTTATAAAATTATGAGGGACAGGAATCGGATAGATAGTCAAAGTCTTTCTCCAAGAGGAGTCTAAAATTAGAGGATGTAGGTTTAAGGTGAAGGGGGGAATATTTAAAGGAGATCTGAGGGGTAAGGTTCTTCACACAGAGGGTGGTAGGTATATGGAACAAGTTGCCAGAAGAAGTGGTAGATGCAGGTATAATCGCAGCATTTAAAAAGCACTTGAACAGGTATGTGGATAGGAGGGATATGAGCCAAATGCCGGAAAATGGGATTAGCATAGATAGGCATCTCATTCAGCACTGACAAGCTGGGACAAAGGACCCATTTCTGTGCAGTATGATTCTATGACTCTATAAGTATAATTAGTGGATTAGAAACTGTTCTCTACTGCTGTGAGCAGGCATTCTAAAGGCTCCTTTGGGCTGGAGAGGAACAGAATGGAAGGGCAAAGATCCAATTATCTTAGTCCATGTGGGAACCAATGACATTGATAGGACAAAGAAGGAGATTCTAAAAACAACCAGGGTCCAATTTAAAAGGCAGAACCACAAAGGTAATAATGTCTGGATTACTACCTAAACAATGTGCAAATTGCCATACAGTCAATAAAATCAAAAGTTAAATGTGTGAATTTATCCAATGGGACTGGCTTTACTTGAATCAGACTAGAACCAATGTCCCAGTGAATCAAATTATAAGAGCTACAGATGAGACTAAATATTGGGAGGGGAGGGTTCTGGTGAGGGAAAACTCAGGGATAGGGAATGGTGATAATGAGGGGTAGCAAAATGGGTAGAGATCACCAGAGTCTATCAGGGAGGGATCTGGCACACAAATGTATACCATCAATCAGAATCAAAGCAGGGGAAATTGTAAAAAGCCAAAAGTGAAGGCCTGTTACCATAAAATAAGTAGGATTCATAACAAGGTAGTTGAATTCATGGCACAAATGCAAATAAAGTGTTGCCATCTAAGAACCATTACAGTTATCTGATTGTAGAGAGATCGAAAGTGGCCATTAAATATTCCAGGGTACTTAACTTTTAGAAGTGAAAGGCAAGATGGAGTGGAGGAGAGTAGTCTGGATAATAAAAGAGAGAAACAAACTTAGCTCAGAGAATAGAGATCAGTTCGATTGGAGCTAAATAAAAGAAGGGGCAGAAATTATTGATGGGAGTTGTCTGCAGGCCCCCAGTGTTGGTAACATAGGGGACAACGTAACTCGGGAAATTCAAGGTGCTCATAACGAGAGGAATGGAATAATCATGCAGGGGACTAATCTACATATAGACTAAGCAAAGAAATTAGTAGTGACAGTGTGGATTTCAGCAACGAGGACCAAGAATTGGAAAAGTTCATAGCTCCCTGAAAATGGTGATATAGGTGGATAGGGTGGTGAGGAAGGCATTTAGTTTGCTTGCCTTCGTAGGCAGGAGTATTAAGTGTAAGAGCTGGGACATCATATTGCAGATGTACAAGATATCGAAAAGAGAGAAAATAAAATACAGGAATAATTGGTAAGAAACATGAACTGATTTAAGATTTAAAGGCCAATATGTAAGAAGGTAAAGGTTAGCAAATGTATCCTTTATGGACTGAAACAGGAGAAATCAAGCTGGGAACTACAGAGATGACAGAGAAATTATACAAGTACTTTATGTCTGGGATCATGGAGCAAGGTGCAGAAAACCTCCTGGAACTAGTGGAGGACAATAGACTGAGAATGAATGAGGAGCTTAAAAAAAAGCGTGTTTTATGTCTATTAACTACTTAAAATATGCATGTTTTCTCACTTTTCCAATTCTGATTAAGGTTCATTGCCCTGAAACATAAACATCCCATGGATGCTGAATAGCATTTTCTGTTTTAGTTTGACTTTTTGAAGTAATTTTGGCTCAAGAGGCAAATTCATATCTAAATGCCCTCCAGATAAAATATCTTGCATTGGCTACTGTTGCAGTAATATTCTCACATTCAAACTAAAATATCAAACAAAAATATATTCAGCTGCATTTTTTATTATTTTCATAACATATTGGATTACTTATCTTTCTCTTTACAGTAAATCTGAAATGTAATTAGTGAGAGATTCGGGAGAAAGTCAGAGACAATGTCAGGAACCAGGATCGGATGCAGAATTAAGCTCCCTCCGCACCGTCCCACCACACACTCAGACACAGGGTGAAGCTCCATCCACACCGTCCCATCACACGTTCCCAGGGTGTGATGAACATTGTGAATTTAAAACTGCATTCTGTTCAAATATTCCATGCCACGAGTAAAGAAAACTGGGCAAGGGCTCACAGAACCTTTGCAGCAGGCGAAACAGTGAATGCTAAATGATTAAATGCACAAACAGAGATAGTTATTACACCACAGGAGGACTGTATTAACAACTAGAAAATTACAGAGAATGTAACTCAATATAAGGAGCAATAACATTAATTACAATGACAGAGAATGTGAAGATGTGGGAGAAAATAAAATATTTATTCAATGAAAGATGAGTCAGTATATTACTGTTGCATGCTCAAGTGATTCAAAGACCCAGAATGGTTTATCAAACATAGAAAGCATGGCTGAGTTGAAACTGTTCTTTTTTTAATACATAGAAAGATTTGTTAAAACATAATTGATAAACCTAGTAATGATACAAGAATACATTTGTTAGTTCTTCCACTCGCCAAAATCATACCGATGTTTATCGTTATCCCCTTTGCAGAGATGTGATGTTAATGGATCTTTTGGATGTCACAAAGGATGTTGAAATGATAACCAAGCAGCTCCAGTGTTTAGAGGCCAATAAATAGCTCCCACACATTTAATAAGTTCTAAGGAATTTATTGGACTGTAGAAGCTCTTTCTCCTGTCTCTGCAGCCCTTGCCCACTTCATTGCTATTGTGCTGCCACTTCTGAAAACCTTTGCATTTTTTAAGATCAATTACCTGCTGTTTTGAGTCAAACAAAATTTCATGTTTGATTTTTTTTTGCTGGTGGTAAGCCAGCAAATAATTTAGATGAGGGAGGTTGCATTACACCACGTTGCTTATTAAAACTTCAAAGTTATTTGGGTTGCTTTGGTACATCTGTCTCATTTTATTTACCAGAGGAAAGTGATATTTTTCTTTTTAATTTCCTTGGTATCATAGAGTAGTATCACTACAGCATATTCTGCCCTATGCAAGATTTTGTAGTCATCCCCTTGGTCCTGCTCCTCTGCTTATTCCCCTAAGTCCTGCAAATTATTAAGTGCTTATCCTTACAATTTCCGTCATCCACACTGTCAGTGAGTTCAAGACTTTAACAACTCTGAGTATTTTTTTCTCACATAGAGTCACAGAAAGTTGCAGCACGGAAGCAGGCCATTCAGCCCACTGACGTCGCACCGATCATCAATCATCCATTTACACTAATACTACATTAATTGCATTTTATTCTCCTCACAATCTCAGTGCAGCCCCCCCCCCCCCCAACCCCTAGATTCTACCTCACACACGCATTCGGGGCAATTTAATGTTGTCAATTAACTTACCAACCTACATGTCTTTGGAATGTGAGAGAAAGCCACACAGTCACAGAGAGAAGGTGCAAATTCCGCACAAACAGCACCCGAGGTTCAGAATGAACCCAGGTCTCTGGAGCTGTGAGGCAGCAGTTCTACTAACTGCACCAACTGTGTACCCATCCACCTATCTTTTGCCCAGCGCTTTAAACTGTGTCCCCTGGCCTTTAAACCATCCACGAATGGAATCAGCTTCTCTATTTGACCTATCTAACTGTCATAATCTTGTATATCTCAATCAAATCTACTCTCAAAATTTGTTGCTTCAAAAAGAACAAGCCCAGCTTCTCCATCTAACTGTAGATGAAACATCACTGTTGCTCCGCTCTTAAAGGAGCCCTCCCATTTATAAGGCCTTGAAGGCCTGAATACCCATTCTTATTCCTAAATTTCCATGTTGTTCTTGAATGGAGGTTCAAAATTATCTGTAGGTTGAAAAGAATTTCCCTTTTACTGATCATAATGACCTTAGCTCTGAACCCAAACCCAAGGGTGATAAATGGAGATAAACACAGATACACATAAACCTCCTGAAATTAACCTCTACAGCTAAAATATGAACATCTGTCATGTGGTAAATTTTAAAAGCAGCAGGATGAAGCACTCAAGCAGCCTATAAAAGAATCATTGAAAGACCTTTTACAAAGCCGCAATCACCCGTTAGAGGAACATTGGGCCATAAACATGGCAAACAGACATTTTAACAGGAGAAAACACCGCAGAGTGTTTACCTTAACGTTTCTCTGCAGCTTTTAAAATATTTTTTAAATAAACATCCGGATTATAAGAAGTAACCTCCATCCTCGCAAACTATCTTTCCATCTCCAGCCTCTCTTTTTTTCACCAAAGTTCTTAAATGTATTATGGTCTAAATCCATGCCCAATTTACCCAAAACTCTTTGTTCTGATTTCCCCCACCAGGTTTCACCCCTATCATATTGCAATATGGCTTTTATCAAAGTCATAAAAGATATCTTATGCAGTGGCAACAGAGATAATCAATACTTCCTTGTCCTGTTCAAACTGTCTGAACCTTTGACATGATTGACCACACTGTCATCCCCTATTACCTATCCACTGAGTTTATTAGCTGGATTGTACTAAACAGGTTTTAGTCATAACCAGTGAATTACCTACAGAAGAGAACTCATCCCATACCTTCCAGAGTGCTTTACCTCCAGGGTCCCACTGAGTCTCATTGTCATGTTAATGCCACCCCCTTTGTGACATAATGAAAACATTAAGACACAGGTTTCTAACTGTTGGCTGATTACACCCATCTCTACTTCACCATCATCTCTTGGCCCTGTCCATGCTGCTTGGAAACATCCATCCAGTTAAACATTTGGAAGATCAAAGCATTGTCTGTCATCCTTATCACAAACTCCATTCCCTGGCTACCTACCCTCTCTTCTGCAACCACCTCACTGCTGGCAATCATAGGGGCAAACATGATGGAGATCAGCTCACCATCTGCAGGGTGTTGGGAGCACACTTCTTTTACCAGCTCCAACCTCCTGACAGGTGCCAGCCTCCACCAAATTGGTGAGGTGCTAAACCTTTCTGAGTGCGTGACTGGCTCTGCCCCCAAGTTTCATCGCAGCTTCGCTAGAACCACAGGAGAAGGCTGGGGGGTGTGGGTGGAGGGGGGGGGGGACATGAAGGGGAAGCTGGATATCAGAATGGTTGATCAAAGACTGGACATGGAGAGGGCTGTGCGGGGGGATGGGGCACTGATTGGGTATCAAGAGGATGGGGGGGGGGGGGTGGAATATCTTATCAATGTCACCATTACATCTAGTCCTGACTATTCCAGCACACTCCTGGTTGGTCTTCCTTGTTGCACCTTCTGCATGCTTAAAGGTCAGGAGAAATCTACCTCCCTGTCAAAGGTTGCTCTAGGTCCCATAACTCCTGCATTTGCTGAACTACATCAACTCTAAGTTGAACAATGTCTCAATTTTAAAATTATCATTCATTTTTTGTGAAATCACTCAAAAGCCTCCTCTACCACCTCCCAATGCCCAACGCTGTAATCTCCACTAGCCCCACAACTCTCTGAGAAACCTATACTTCTCCAAAGAGTTATAGAGCATGGAAAAAGGCCACTTGGTCCACCATGCCCCATGGTAGCCATCCGTATTAATCCCATCTTCCAGCACTTGGCCAGTAGCCTTCATTGTCTAAGCGATTCAAGTGCTCATCTAGACATTCCTTAAATGTTGTTAGCAGCTCTGCTTCCACCACTCTCTCTGTGATACATTCCAGGTACTCACCATTCTCTGGGTGAAAAAGGTCCCCCTCAGATCCCCCCTAATCCTTACCCTCAATCGGTGTCCTCCAGTTTTGTTCAGCTCTGATAAGGGGAAAAGATTCTTGCCGTTCACCCTATCTATAACCCTCATAATATTACCTAACTCAATCATATCCTCTCTTAACCTCCTCTGCTCCAGAGAGAACACACCCAGCCTCTCCAGTCTCTCCTCATAACTAAAACACTCCACCCCAGGCAACATCCTGGTGAATCTCCTCTGAACCAGTGCTATCACATCCCTTCTATAATGTGGTGACCAAAACTGCTGAGGTATGACCAGTGCTGCCCCAGAACACTACGCAATAAGATGTATTTCACTGTGTGTTTCGATATACATGTGACTAATAAAGATATCTTATCTTATCCTCATATTTAGTTGCTCTACCTTTGGTGGCAAGCCTTTATATTCTAGAATTCCCTCCCTAAATGTATTCAATTCTCCCTTCCTTTATGATGCTACTTCAAACCCATCTCTTCAAACAAGATTTTGGTCATCTTCCTTAATATCCTCTTTTATGGCTTGGTGTCAGTTTTGCTGTGTTGAGTCTCAGTCTGAAATATTGACCATCCTTCTGCCTCCACAGATGCTGCTTGATCTGCTGAGTTCCTCCAGCAGTTTGCTCCAGATTCCAGCATCTGCAGTCACTTGTGTCTGTCAATTTTGCTCCTGTGAAGTGCCTTTGCTATCTTAAAGGTGCTTTATAAATAAAAGTTGTTGTCCTTATTGTAAAGTAAATGCATGCTGGGGTAGCTCCATTTATGGGACATTGATACTGTTACGTACCAGCAACAATAGAAACACACTGAGTCATGTATAAGTGTTAGAAACTATTAATAACTACTTGTGATAATGAGAAAAGCCAAAAACGTTAGATGTTAAACATAATCCCCGAAACTAATAAACTCAAAGTGTGTGTGGCAAATTCCCAAACTCCAAGTCTAGGAATAGTTCTCAAAGTTCAGTTCAGCAAGTCATAAGGTGAAACGTGAGCAAAGGCTTTTGCAAAAACCACCAACTGAAGAGAAAATGTAGAGAGAATGTAGAGAGAAATTATGAAATCCACATGTTCCACGATGGAACCCATACAACACCGCAATCTCCAATGATCTCCACTGCTTTGTTCCGAAATATCTGCCACCGCGAAGGCATTCAATACGTGGCTGCCCACAGAAATACCTGTTTTCCAGTACAGGTTAACAACAAAGCGGACTCCACTTGATTGCTCCAAAAATCCATACATGGATTGTAGTGACAGACACAGCTGTTGTTCTTCATCCATTGATAAGACCAGCAGTCAGTGTCTCTCTCTCTCTCTCCTCTCTCTCTTTCTCTCTCTCTCTCTCCTCGACTCACTGAGCAAAACAGCCAGCACGTTGTTATAGTCTTGCTCTCTTGATAACACCACACACACACATTACTACTCTACTGTCCAGGTGCCTTAAAGGGACATTCACCAAATAGCAACCTGCCTCGTAACAATACCAAAAGGGCACTACTATTTGAGTTTTCAGTGCTGTTAGAATATATTCCTGGCTGTTCATCACATAAACTCTAGTCTCCAATCATCCAACGCTCACAGACCCACAATGAGTCACCCAACATGTCCAGCCTCATGGTGCATTATCTTCCCACCCCACTGGAAAGTGAACAGACATTTTATTGCTCAATTGGATGATTCTTCCCTTATTCCATGTCTGATATTTTGACGACTAACAATTTTTACATGACCCTCCGAATTTTACTCGCAGAAGTGTGTTGGAAGTTGACTTTTAAATCCTGGAGACTCCATGGAAAACCTATAATGGAAGTCCTAAATTAATCAGGCAATGAGAAGCTATTTCTCACTCCAATACTGGAGTTAATGCAAGCCTTTAAAAGTATCCATTTTTCGGCAGGACTGAAGTGGTTCCCTGCAAGGGAAGTAAACAGTTAGATTTTGTTTAGTGTGCAAAGAATGAGTCTGACTGACTTTTTTTTCCAGATCCTCTTGTGGTTGAAACTTTGTATTCTGTGGTTGAAGTAATTCCTTTCACCTCCATTGCATTCTGCTCACCCAGACAGCAACAAGTCACATGTGCAAAAGTACACCTCCCTCCTCAGCTTCCATCCCCCACTCTGAATTCTAATAACCTGAAGCTGGTAACCTCAAACATCTGTAAGGCATTTTACCAGTAAAACCATGTCCTAGCCTGGTTTAACTGCCACTGCACTTGTCAGGTGTGAAAACCTTGAGTGTGTACAAGCAGGCTGAATAGGAAAGAGTATTTATTCCTGACAACACCGCAAGCTTAGAGCAGTGTGGTTTGAGGGTTTCCCACAGATAAAGCATCTGGGCAGCATTAGCTATGGCACTCTGTAAACATTGGCTTGGAGATAATCCCCAGAGCACTGACCACAAAGCACACAAACGGTTGCTCCCCTGTGCACTCAGTGTAATGACTACATCAGCTAAGGAACTAAGATACAAAAAAAATGAAGCCTGGCCTTAAGGCCTGGTTAGGGCATTCTTTCAGTTAAACAACAGGTGTCTGCACCGCAGTTAGCCAACTTGTGACTGTTATTCAACACCCAACACTTCTTACCCAACTGCACTTCCCCTCACCTCCAACTGCAGATCTGTGCAAACACAATACAGATTTCTGTTACAATTTCAAGTGCCCATATGACACCCAGGTCAAAACAAAAATGTTCTTTTAAATTTCTTTCAGAAAATGAACCAAAATTGGAGCATTTCTTATGCGGCTTGAGCTATAGCACTAGTAAGTCAACAGCAGATTCATAACCTTGATGACACAAGGAGGCATCCTTCCATATGTTGCTAAGATTTGTTTATTGATACTTCAAATAACAAATGAAAACCTAGGGATTGTTTTTTTTGCAGCTTTGGTGGGTGCTAAATGAATCATACAACATTGGAAGTGATAATTAAAATAGGAGACATTTTGTTGTCTTAATAATGAAGTAAAATTATTCCAGAGGCTCATCCAAAGGACTTAAACTCAAATCACATTCTGATCCAAACCCCTATCCAGATCTTTAGATGTATACGGGATTTGTGCACATTACTATTTGCCCAGTGGACTTAGCTGTCTGACTTAGTGTGGAAATGATGTATGTTTGGAATACAGGAAGCTGAAATAAAGCACAGGATCCAAATATCATGATCTTTTTGGATTAACAGACAAATATTGGCCAACATGGGGTCATTTCTCATCTCACTAGTTTATTAATCCCTCTAGCCCTTTTCCACCTCCCCACTGATGCCAGTAGCATTAATAATTTAACAAGAAACAACAGAAAGGCAAAAGAAGGAAAGATGCTACTTTAATTTGGCAAGGAAAAGGAATGAAGAGCAAGATGGACAGACATTCAGCATTCCAACATCAGATAAGTATGGCTCCTAATGCTGACCTTTGGATCAACTCTGCTCTCTAAGAGCAGAGCGCAATAGGAATTTTCAAGTGTCTTCTCCTGGGTCTTGCCAAGAAGTTCCGGGTCAGATGTGGCCCAATGGGTAAGGGTTTTTGAGTGGAGATGGTTGGGAGAGATGAAGTTGCAGAAGAGTTGGGGAATAGAGACCAATTCAGAGGCCTTTTCTAAATCTTGTCAAACACCATTGGGCCCCTAGAAAAGTTTCTCACAGTTGCAATGTGTTCTTTACACAGTGTCATTGAAACTTTTGTGACCTCTTTTTTTTAATTTATGTTTCAGTTCTTTTAATAAAAGGGGACACACTTATTCATTTAATCTTTAATTGGCATCACTGGGGCAACTATTGGTTGGGTTATAACAGGCCCACTGTTGACCTTAATTCACAGTTCAATCAGACTCTTCTTTGCAACATCAGGAACTTTGAGTCAGGATTTTGATATATATGAGTTTGTTTTGTTGATGAGTAGATTGAGTTTTTTACAGATAGCACATTTAACCCAGAAAGAGGGTTCACAGTGATTTCTGCCTGGAATGAGTTAGCAGCTGTTCCAGACTGCCACACTCAAGCCCAAAGCACAAGATGCAGCTGTGCCAACACTTCAATATTCTGTGTTAATCCCAAAGTCTACAGAAACTACCAGAAGCAAACACCGATGCTCCTCAAAACTCTCTTGCAGAGAGTGTGGTTGCTGGAAATCTATCCCTCATACAAAGAAATGTAGATATTAAATTGTCATTATTGGCCCCCCATGAGCCATGGTGGTGGCTGAACCAGGATTCTTTAGAGAGACATTGGACAGTGGTTATCTGTCACTTCTTCATTGATTTCCCCAGGAGAGTTTTTCCAAGCCACAAAGGTCAGATTCACAAAATATATGTTGTTTGTTTTATTTGTTCTTGTAAGTTGCTTAACAGCAGATGTTGCCCCAGAGGGAAAGCAGAGTTGAAACAGTATAAACACAGCCAATTCTATTGGTGAAATAAGTGAAAAAAGTTTTTTTTAATTTATTCATTCACAGAATATGGACATAGATGGGATGACCAGCACTTATTGCCTGTCTCTAATTACCCTCAGACAGAGGAAAGGGTTAAGAGTCAACTGAATTGATAGTTCAAGAGTCACTAATAGGCCACACTGGGTAAGGATGGCAGATTTCCTGCCATGCAGGACATTAATGCAGCATATAGGTTTATTGGACAATACCATTACTGAGATTGGCTTTGAAAAAAATCCAGATATCATTTAAATTTAACTTCCCCAACTGCCATGCTTGATTTAAATGTAGATCTGGAGCAATAGTCTGGAACTCTGGCTGCTAGTCCATTAACTGAAACACAACTCCACAGTATTCATTCAGAACATCATCAACAACTTTTTTCTGTTGAATATTGTATTAGGTTGGTTAAAAACATCGGCTTCAGATTAGTACACCTTGATCTTGAAATTCTATCGCATGGCATGGCATTCATTTTTGTACCAGACACAACAGGTTTTAAGCAAAAAAAAGATAGCAAGTCCTTGCACATACAGTATGTTTTAAAAAGCAATAGAATGGTCCAGATGCATATGATGCACCGATAAAAAGGGCTGCTGGGCAGTGATGTTAATTACACCTGATGTTGCTTTCCCGCTATTCCAGTGCAAAAATAAGCTTCATACCATTCTCTAAGAGGATAAGTACTGGAACAGACTTTAACCAGAGAGTAAAGACTTGTTCCAGTATAAGGTTAAAGGGGCTATTCCTATCTGAGCAGTTGTTGAGGAACATGGCAGTGATACAAAGCCAGCAATCTTCAAGAATGTTCCTAATGCCATGCACCTCCCATCATTGTTTATGGGATCAGAGGGGGAGACAATGATGACAACCCCTGTCCCAGGCACCCACCTCCTTTTGTGCACTATTCCTCTGCCACATGAGGACATACCTGCCACAGATCAACCTCACTAAGTGATGTTTCCAACTGAGGGCTCCTGCTTTAAGAGCTCTCATTGTAGCAGGATTCCACTGAAGCATAACTCTGATAAAAAATTGATAAATTGATTTATTATTGTCACTGCACTTCCTCTGTAGCTGTGACACTTTACTGTTATTGTTTTTACCTGTACTACCTCAATGCACTCTGTACTAACTCAATGTAACTGCACTGTGTAATGAATTGACCTGTACGATCAGTATGCAAGACAAGCTTTTCACTGTACCTCGGTACAAGTGACAATAATAAACCAATACCAATACCGAGGTACAGTGAAAAACTTTATTTTGCATGTCATCCATACAGATCATTTCATCACATCAGTACATCAAGGTAGTACAAGGGAACAAGGAATAGTAGAATGATTATAATAGAACTAATGAGTAGATCTGCAGAGAGTGGCTTGCAACGATTTACCACGCTCCGGCACCATCTTGTTTACCACTATACAATTTGCACACACCTACTTACAGGGGCCTGAGAGCCACATATTGTTTTCTATCCATACGAGATTGCTCTTGTTAGTAATTTCCTTTAACCTGACTTGACCCTGGTGCAGGAAACACATCCAGCAGAAGGCAAAACTGACAAAAGAAGGGAATAAGCTGGAGTTAAATGAATATGGAGCAGATCCAAAGACACTTCACGTCATAAGCTAACAGGCATGATACAACAGTTTATAACATTCAGATTCTTAGCATTCTGTTCAGACTGATGAAAACCTTTGTGTATATTGTTTACATTAATCATTTATAACAAGTTTTTTTTCATAATGGTAGTCCACAGCATATATTGTTTCCAAGCTTTTTTTAATGTTTAGCAATATCCAATAATTCAATAAAATATCTGGGGTCAACTGTACACTATCAGTTGAAGTAATGGTGGTCTCAGCTAGACCAAGCACCAAATGGTGTTATCCAATTACAATTCTAAATAAGTACCTTGGCAAAATACTCCTGTAATGTATTAGATAATATTCTTTAGAGGTACATTCATCAAAAACCAAGAGAAAATGACACAGTACTTCTTTTTGGTAAAGTCTTAAAGGATGAAAGGGGATACATATTAAAGCAATTGTTTGATTTTTTTCAAGAACCCCTTAAATTTTGGTGATGCTGTGTATATCAGAGTTTAAATTGAAAAATTTAGAAAGAAGGGTCTTCTCCCCGATACTTATCTACACTAACCATACCTCAATGGCCAAGTTTCACAGCAAAGGAAGATGAGAGCCAGAAAAATAAAATGCAAAACAGATCTGCCTGAGAGAACCAGCATTGGCAGGGATCTGGGAACAGAGGGTGCCTTAATTCAGGGTAGAGATAAAAGAGATAGGTGAATGAATAAAAGAGTATTTACTATTGATTTGCAATAGTGTCATGTTAATCATGCACTCCTTCAGTGAAGCTTTGAGTATGTCCTTGAATCTTTATCTTTGTTTGCCGAGTAATCTCTTCTCACAACAAAACTGGGAATAGAGTGTCGCTCTCGGAGATCTTGTATCGAATATGTGAACGACATGGTCAGCCTAAAGGAAACAACCAAGTGGAACTAGGGCCTCAATACTGGGGATGTTAGCTTGGGAGAGCACATTGATGGTGATTCATTTATCCTTCAAGTGAATTTGGAGGATTTTAGTGATATTTTTCCAGTGCTTTGAGATATCTATCATAGATAATCCAGGTCTCAGAAACATATAGGAGGGCAGGGATCATTGTTGACTGGTAGACCATGAGTTTTATACCAGATATGAGATCTTGATCTTCAAATACCCTTTTCCTCAATCGACCAAGGAATGTGCTGGAGCATTGAAGATTGTGGTGAATTTTATCATCCACATCCGCCTTCAGTGAAAGATTCAAGGACATGCTCATGGTTCCCTTGGAGAAATGCAGCATTCCTGTGGACTCCTAGGAACCTCTGGGCTATGACCACTCAAAATGGAGAAGGAGCATTCAGGATGATTATAGTCATGGATTCATATGGCATGGAAACAAGCGTTTTGGTCCACCATGTCCATGCCAAACATAGAACATAGAACATTACAGTACACTACAGGCCCTTCACTCCACAATGTTGTGCCGACGTTTTATCCTGCTCTAAGATCTATCTAACCTTCCCTTCCACATAGCCCTCCAGTTCTCTATCATTTATGTGGTTATCTAAGAGTCTCTTAAATATCCCTAATGTATCTGCCCCCACAACCTCTGCTGGCAGTACGTTCCACGCACCCACCACTCTGTGCATAAAAAACTTACCCCTGACATCCCCCTTATACCTTCCTCCAATCACCTTAAAATTATGTCCCCTCGTGTTAGCCATTGTTGCCCTGGGAAAAAGTCTCTGACTGTCCACTCGATCTATGCCTCTTATCATCTCGTACACCTCTATCAAGTCACCTCTCATCCTCCTTCTCTCCATAGAGAAAAGCCCTAGCTCGCTCAACCTATCCTCATAAGACATGCTCTCCAATCCAGGCAGCATCCTGGTAAATCTCCTCTGCACCCTCTCTAAAGCTTCCACATCTTTCCCATAATGAGGCGACCAGAAATGAACACAGTACTCCAAGTGTGGTCTAACCAGAGCTTTATAGAGCAGCAACATTACCTCGCGGCTCTTGAACGCAATACCCCGACTAATGAAGGCCATCACATCATATGCCTTCTTAACAACCCTACTGACCTGTGCTACAACCTTGAGGGATCTATGGACGTGGACCCCAAGATCCCTCTGTTCCTCCACACTGCTAAGAGTCCTGCCATTAACCTTGTATTCTGCCTTCAAATTCAATCTCCCAAAGTGTATCACTTCACAGTTTCCTGGGTTGAACTCCATCTGCCTTGGACCCTTGTATCATGGACCTTTTTCCATACTAATCCCATCTTCCAGCACTAGACCTCGAGCCCTCTATGCCAAGGCGATTGAATTGTTCATCCAAGCATTTCTCAAGTGCTGTCAGCGACTCTGCTTCCACCAATCTTTCATGCAGTACATTCCAGGTAATCACCACCCTCTGAGTGAAAAGGACTTCCTGAGATCCTCTCTAAATCTCTTCCCTCTTACCCTAAATCTTATGTCCTCTCGTTTTGTCTACCTCTGATAAGGGGAAAGGTTTCCTGCAGTCTACCCTATCTGTACCCCTCATAATTTTATATACTTCAATCATGTCCCCTCTTAGCCTCCTCTGCTCCAGGGAAAACAGACCTAGTCTCTCCAGTTTCTCCACATAGAACATAGAACAGTACAGGACAAGAACATACCCTTCATGTTGACCATGATGCCAATCTAAGCTAATCCCATCTGCCTGCACAAGGTCCCTACCCCTCTATTCCTTGCCTGTTTAAGATTAAGATTAAGATATAAGATACCTTTATTAGTCATGTATACATCGAAACACACAGTGAAATGCATCTTTTGCGTAGCGTGTTCTGGGGGCAGCCCGCAAGTGTCGCCAGACTTCTGGCACCAACATAGCATGCCCACAACTTCCTAACCATACGTCTTTGGAATGTGGGAGGAAACTGGAGCATCCGGAGGAAACCCACGCAGACACGGGGAGAATGTACAAACTCCTTACAGACAGCGGCCAGAATTTAACCTGCGTCGCTGGTGCTGTAATAGTGTTATGCTAACCGTTATGCTACTGTGCCTGCTATGTGGCTGTCTAAATGTTTCTTAAACATTGCTAACATATCTGCTTCCATCACTTCCCCTGGCAACTGGTCCAGGCACCTACCTCTCTCTATGTGAAAAAAAAACTTGCCTTGTAAATCTTTAAACTTTCCCCCTCTCACCTTCAGGCTATGCCTTCTATTATTTGACATTTCCATCTGGGAAAAATACTCTGACTATCTACCCCATCTAGGTCTCTCATAATTTTACATACTTCTATCAGATTACCCCTCAGCCTCCAACGCTCAATGAAAATAATCCAAATCTGTCCAGCTTCTCATAACTAATATTCTCCAATTCAGTCAACATCCTGCTGAACCTCTTCTGCACCGTCTGCAAAGCCTCCACAGCCTTCCTGTAATGTGGTGACCAGAACTAGAAACAACACTCAAAATGTGACCAAACAAAAGTTTTATATAGCTGCAACCTGACTTGGAGATGTATAAAACAATGATAGGCAGCAACACCTCCGGCACGACTATTCTTAACACTGGTGCCCCACCAGACTGCGTCCTCAGCCCCCTATCCTCATAACTGTGTGGCCAGATTCTGCTCTAACTCCATCTTGAATTTGCCCTGATTAAACTTCATCTGCCATTCCTCTTTCCAAACTTCCAGCTCATGGTATTAAGAACCTCAAGGTCAGGCATTGAGACTACATGGTAGCCATAGATAAGGGGCAGAAGAAGGACACCACTTCCCAAACTACCCACCCACCTGCCCAGTCATCATCTCCAGCCCCATCTCAAATAACAATGGGCCATATCTCAAATAACAATGAGTCAGAGATAGGGAGCTCAGTGACCTGCTGTCATGACAACAGCCTTTCCTTCAGTAAAACAAAAGAGCTGGTCAATGATTTAGCTGGTGGGGGGGGGGGGGGAAACGTTGTACATGCTTCTGTCTACATCAATGGTGCTGAGGTCAAGAGGGCTGAGAGCTTTAAGTTCTGAGGAGTGAACATTACAAATACCCTGTCCTGGTCCAACCACGTAAATGCCACAGTCAAGAAAGCTCAGCAGCACATCTACTTCCTCAGGAGGCTGAAGAAATTTGGCATGTCCCTTTTGACATTCACCAACTTTTATCGATGCAGCTTAGGAGGCATCCTATCTGGATATATCATGGCTTAGTATGGCAACTGTTCTGTCCATGACTGCAAGAAACTGCAGAGCGTTGTGGACACAGCTCAGCACATCATGGAAACCAGCCTCCCCTCCATGGACTCTGTCTATACTTCTCACTGCCTCGGTAAAGCAGCCAGCATAATCAAGGACCCCACCCGCCCCAGACATTCTCTCTTCTCCCCCCTTCTATCGAGCAGGAGATACAAAAGCCTGAAAGCATGTACCACCAGGCTCAAGGACAGCTTCTATCCTGCTGTTTTAAGACTATTGAACGGTTCCCTAGTACGATAAAATGGGCTCTTGACTTCACAATCTACCTCGTTATGACCTTGCACCTTATTGTCTACCTGCACTGCACTTTCTCTGTAGCTGTGACACTTTACTCCGCATTCTGTATTGTTTTACCTTGTACTACCTCAATCCACTGTGTAATGGATTGGTCTCTGTGAACGGTATGCAAGACAAATTTTTCACTGTACCTCAGTACACGTGACAATAAATAAACCAATATCAATACCGACTTCTATACTCAATGCCCCATCCAATAAAGGCAGGCATAGCGTACTCCTTCTTTACCACTCTATCCTCTTGTGTTACCACTTTCAGGAAGCTATGAACTTGCACCAGAAAATCCCTCTGAGATCAATGACCCTCAGGGACCCTGTCATTCCTATTGAATTTGCCTTGATTAAACTGTATCTGCCATTCCTCTTTTGAAATTTCCAGCTCATGGTATTAAGAACCTCAAGGTCAGGCATTGAAACTACATGGTAGCTGTAGATAAGGGACAGAAGAAGGACACCACTTCCCAAACTACCCACCCACCTGCCCAGTCATCACCTCCAGCCCCATCTACGGAAGAGACTGCATTTCCCACATTAACTTCATTAACCACCCGAGAGCTATAAAGTTGGAGATAAACTAAGTCATTCTTGATCCCAAGAAACTGCCTAAGGTGGAGCACATATTTTATGATAGCGTTTGAAAGAATAGCAACTGCCATGACGTTATCTGACTAGAACACGGTCCCCACCTTTAACAGAATCATTAGCTGATAGAAACTGTTGACTCATCCAGACTCATCCAGGGTTTGGTTTATGTACATTTGTGGATCTTTTCAAACTAAAGCTCAATGTCAGAACATATTGAACCATGGCATTCAAGGGATGCCACTGCTGGAGAGAGGACTTCCTTGTGAACAAACCAGGTGGACTTTGGAAGCAAGAATGGCATTCTGGCAGTACTGAAATGCAAGCCTTGACATGAGCATAGGAGGCTGAGGGGTGACCTTATAGAGGTGTATAAATTCATAAAGGATGTAAGATAGAATGAATGCTCACAGTATTTTTTCCCAGGGAATCAAGAACTAGAGGGCATACATCTAAGGTGAGAGGGGAGAAGTTTAATCGGAACCTGAGGAGCAGCTTTTTCACCCAGAAGGTGGTCCATATATGGAACAAGCTGCCAAAGGAAGTGGTTGAGGCAGGTACATTAACAACATTTGAAAGACACTTGGACAGTACATGGATAGGAAAGGATTAGAGGGATATAGACCAAATGTGGACAAGTGGGACTAGCTTAGATGGGCATCTTGGTCAGTATAGGCCTAGATGCCCAAAAGGCCTATTTCCATGCTGTATAACCTATGACTCAATGACTCTGACTCTATGACGCTCGTCTTCTACATTAGAATGCTGGTGGAGCAGTGAAAAATAAACATTGTGTTTCCATTGTACAGAGATTATGGAATATCTTTCTACACTTTGATCCATGACAATAAACTGAAAAATGGTGACTTGTGCCCACTCTCCCTATTCTCTCTCCAACCTCTTAACCTGTTTCCTAGCTATGATTCTCAGATGGGAATTTATTAAATGCCTTGGTGAATAAACAATATTTGGACCAATTAGCTTAAGGTGGTTAGCAAGGATTGGATCTAATAAATAAAATTATGATGTAAAATTGTCAGTGCAGTTCTGAAAATGTCATAAAGTAGAATTATATACCCAGAAAAATTGAGTTTTTCAACAGTAGCCACAGGAACATGGGTGAGGGCAGTTATTAAGGCAGCTGAAAAATTGCAAAAAGACACTGCAATGCTTAAAGATTTACAGGGGAACCATTATCACCAATGTAAACATTAACCAGTTTCAGACATGTCAATAGTATTATAAACTTTGAAATTACCAGTCTTGTGAAAATAAGTCAGCTCACATTTGCCAACATTTTTCTCGCACTTACTTTACATTCCTGCACCTGTGTCCTACCAAGAATAACTGTGGCTTTAGCTTATCCTTAAAATTCTTTGGCCATTAGCCAAACTTGCAACTTTCTACCCATTGTGTTAGATACTATAGTCTTAAAAGAGTAAACTGGATATCATTAATATCGGAGTTAAAATGTAACAACCACTTCTATTTTTACTTTGAAAGCTCAACTATTTTGCTGAAATATTCATGTTTCAGTAGAAATTTCCTCAGCAAACTTGTTGATCTTCCTCATTCCTGTTTTGAAAGAAATGTTCTCTCTTCCTGCTTATGTTCCTTGAGTACAGTGGAGGAAAGGAAGTTGCAATCATTGAATGAAACTTTCCTTGTGCGTAAGAACATATCCTAAAAGCAGCCAGTTCAAAGGAACCAAGGACAATAGTAACTCAGAAAAACAAATGAAGGCATCCTTATAAATGGAATTTAGATCATTAGTTACTTTGCATACTGGCAACCTTGGGCCATTCCTGAACCAAAAGGTTTTTACTGTTACGTTGGGAGTCATACTTTCAGTTCTTAGTCAGAAGTCTGAAGGTAACTCATTCAAAGCAACGTGATCACCGCTACATCAGAAAGCACAGCAAACTCAAAGATAGACTGAAAGCAGACTTGAAAGAAAAATTGCTTGCATTGTTATATCAACAGCAACAACTTCCAAACACCTAAAACTATTTCCCAACAAATGAACCTTGAAGTATTGTTACATACACAAATGCAGGGAAAATAAACTGATCACTACTCCATTTAGGAGTACAAAGATAACTCAGTCCTCCCAGGTCATAAACTAACTGTCCATCTTGCATAAGACACTTGGTAGTAGTACAGTGTTACATTAATCAGAAAGTTGAGTTTAACTTTTGGGGCCAAGAAATTCCATTGCCCGGTGTGATGTACATGTGCTCCACGTGATAGAATTTCATTGGAAAGCTGATTGTGAACGAAGGTGGAACTTAACTTGTTGGTCTGGAAGTTGTGATATAGCTCCTTGGTCCTCAGTGCTATTATACAGAGGCATCCATTCTGCATGAAACCTCGACACAGATTGAAGCTGGACTTCTCTGTGCTCTGTAGCACTGTATGCAAGCTTTTCGGCAGGAAGCCCTCCACACCCAGCACTAAACATTCTTTCTTCTGTCACTTCTTCCTTCTGACAAAGGGGTTATTGCCGGGAGGTCTACCTTTCCCAGGAGGAGTGAGGATCTCCCTCCTCTTGACAACTTCCTGCTTCTAAAGAATCTTCCTGCCATGTCAGTATGCATCACACTCTGCTGTCAGAGGAGACCTCCCCTTTAAGAGACACTGGCTCAATATTTGTTCACCTTCCAAACAGACATGCAGCCAACAAAGAATATTTGCCTCAGACCTGAGTGAAGAAAATGATCAGGCAGCACAAATGTTGCATGTCACCTGAGACAATTCTACCAGCCACATGAAGTTATTGCCCATTTTTTGGGCACAGTCAAGCTCCTGAACCCTGATAACCAGAGTGTGTGTTCCCAATTTCAAAACTAATTAGCTTAATTTTAACTCTGGGTGGGATCCACCACTGCAGGACCTGAAGCAGATGGAAATAATTCAAGCCAAGGGGATTTTCATTCTTGGGCAACGCCTTTGTGGTACATGTAACAATAATTGTTGCTTTAGGGAGGTCACTCCTTTAAGGAACGTGTCACATGTCTAACTGCTCTCTGGGCTGCATCAATACATCTAGAAACTTCCTGAGTCAGACCAGGAAGAGCCTTATTATAAACTTCAGGCATTTTATTTGAGTTCCTTGTGTTTCATGAGTATCATTCTGTACTCTCTACTTTGGAAAAGGTTAAGAACTCATTTAACACACCATCTATACAATCCTCACACCCCCCAACCACCCCACCCCACCAAAGCTGATTCCTGACCAATGCCAGCAGGAATAATATCACACCTGAGCGGTGAGTGGGTGTCAAAGTTGATGAGATCATGTTGGCTTAAGCAACTGTTGGAGACAAGACAAGTGAGGAATGATCAGTAAGGTTTGTGATTGAGAAGAAAGGGAAGAAACTAGGGGCAAGGTAAATCCTATTCCTCATGAACCATATGTACACTTCACGTAAAATGGATTAAAGATGACAATAAATAAATAACTTCCTATGCCTGGAAATGATGCTTGCTGCCCATTTTTATTGATAACTTTGAAACCACGTGGATTTTATTTGGACCGAAAATGGTATGTGTAGTCAAAGATGCCACCCAGAGAAAGCAAGAACAGAGAATGTTGGTAAAACTCAGCAGGTCAGGCAGCACCTGTGGAAAAAGAAATAGAATTAATATTTCAGGTCGAAGACCAATCAGCAGAGTTGAGAAAGGGTCTGATGAAGGGTCTTCAATCTGAAACATTCTCTTTCCACAGTTGCTGCCTGACCTTCTGAATTTTTCCAACATTTTTTGCTTTCGTTTCAGATTTCCAGCATGTACAGTTTTATTGATGCCCAGAGAAAGCATTTATTTTTGTATTAGACATGCTCTCTTTGGACAAGTAGCCATCCCTTGTGTAATTTTTGTCTAGTTAATACAGAGGGTGCAAGAAGCTGTTGGGATTGCATTGCAAGCAGCCCCTACCATCTTCAATGCCACCCTCTGCACCATTCGTACAAATTGTTTGTTTCTCTATTCTTATAAAGCACCTATCTAAGTATTTTCCTGTATTTTGAATCAGAGAAGGTGTGATGAATTCAGTGTATCTGCTTAAGCACACATTTGTTAAATATTCAGTGTAAACAAGGACTATTCCTTTAGGGCTGGGATTCTTCAATGAAATGTTAAATATTGATCTTGTTGCATTTCTCAAAGAGTCTGGCTCATAACAATTAACCTTTAGTGTATGTAAGACTGTATGTAAACATTATGACTCAATCCAGATTTCTTACGATATAAGATAGGAAATTATATTTGTACATTTAGTGAGATCTTAGTTTGACTAATTTATATGAAAACTAAATAACAATGATGACATTGTGGCAAACAATTGTCACATTCTTAAAAAGATATTTGTGACTCACACCTGTCATTGACCTCATCTGGTCATGGAAGGTCATCACAACCAAAACAAGAACTAGCAGAGGCCACCATCATCTCCAGAGTGGTGAGAATGGTGTGTGGGGGTGTTTGGGGGGGTGGATGGGATGATGGAGCTGAAATAGAGGTAAGAAATGAAAATAAAGAATTTCTTCAGAAGGTCAGAGGGCAAGGGATCCAGGGAGGCTTGGCAGTGTGGATTCAGAATTGGCTTGCCTGTAGAAAGCAGAGGGTTGTGGTTGAGGGAGTGCATTCCGATTGGAGGGCTGTGACTAGTCGTGTCCCACAGGGATCGGTTCTGGGACGTCTACTTTTTGTGATATTTATTAATGACTTAGATGATGGGGTGGAAGGGTGGGTTAGCAAGTTTGCAGATGACACAAAGATCGGTGGTGTTGTGGATAGTGTGGAGGGCTGTCGAAGCTTACAGAGGGATATTGATAGGATGCAAAGCTGGGCCGACAAGTGGCAGATGGAGTTCAATCCAGAGAAGTGTGAGGTGGTACACTTTGGAAGGACAAACTCCAAGATGGAATACAAGGTAAATGGCAGGATTCTGAGCAGTGTAGAGGAGCAGAGGGATCTGGGGGTTCATATCCACAGATCACTGAAAGTTGCCACACAGGTGGATAGGGTAGTTAAGAAAGCTTATGGGATGTTAGCTTTCATAAGTCGTGGGATCGAGTTTAAGAGCCACGAAGTGATGATGCAGCTTTACAAAACTCTGGTTAGACCACACTTAGAGTACTGTGTCCAATTCTGGTCGCCTCATTATAGGAAGGATATGGAGGCGATGGAAAAGGTGCAGAGGAGATTTACCAGGATGCTGCCTGGATTAGAGAGTACAGATTATGAGGAGAGACTAAAGGAACCAGGGCTTTACTCATTGGAGAGAAGGAGGATGAGGGGAGACATGATAGAGGTATACAAAATATTAAGAGGAATAGATAGAGTGGACAGCCAGTGCCTCTTTCCCAGGGCACCAATGCTCAATACAAGAGGACATGGCTTTAAGGTAATGGGTGGGAAGTTCAAAGGAGACGTCAGAGGGAGGTTTTTCACCCAGAGAATGGTTGGTGCACAGAATGCGCTGCCGGGGGTGGTGGTGGAGGCTGATACATTGGGCAAGTTCAAGAGATTGTTAGATAAGCATATAGAGGAATTTAAGATAGAGGGATATGTGGGAGGAAGGGGTTAGGTAGTCTTAGGTGTGGTTTGAAGGTCAGCACAACTTGGTGGGCCGAAGGGCCTGTATTGTGCTGTATTGTTCTATGGTTCTACAATTCTATAACAATTAATGAGGTTGATAAGAAAGAACGTAAACTGGATTTAAGAGAACAATATATCACTACAACCCGGAAACAAATAATACTATCGATGATTTTGTGATGCTATGTGCCTGTGATGTTGAGGCAATAATTCTACCAGCCACATGGCCATGCTGCCTCCTTTTTGGTTGTGCACCTGGTAAAAATGAAACCTATTCAGGGCAAAAAGGACAAATTAATAGAAGAGAGAAAGGGTTGAAAATATTCAGCACTCAGGATGAAAAAGGAGCCTTCTGATAAACAAGACACCCTGATAATTTGTGATCAAAAGCTAGATCTTTGAGAAGGTTTGCTGACAAACATTGGTGGCTATACATGGTCCAGGCTACAGTCACAACCAGTCTCATGAATATTTAGCACAAGAAACAGAAAAGTCACAAAGGAGGCAAATCAAATAGAATACTGCAATGTCCTTATATTTGATCAACTTCAACAGTTCAAAAGGAGCTGAGCCAGTTTCCACCTCCATAACCCTATTGTGACAACTATTCTTACACTGCCAGGAAGAACATAAACAGCAATAATTTTATTTTCAGGAACATCAGCATGTTTTATATTGTAAGTAATTTCAGATGATTTTGTGGGGTTGGCAGAACAAGTTGCAGCATGTTGCACTCCTAAATAACCATTAATATATCAGAGACGTGAAACATTTATCCAGCAGAAAGATCACAATGTCAGAATCACAATCAGAATCAGGTTTATTATCACTGACATATATCATGAAATTTGTTGTCTTGCGGCAGCAGTATAGTGCAGGACATAAAGACATTAAAATTGCTATAAGTTACAAAAATAATTAAATAATGCAATAGCGGGATAACGAGGTAGTGTTCATAGGTTTGTGGACTGTTCAGAAATCTGACAGCAGAGGGGAAGGAACTGTTCCTGGAATGTTGAGTGTAGGTCTTCAGGCTCCTGTACCTCCTTCCCAATGGTAGTAACGTGAAGAGGGTATGTCCCGGGTGGTGAGGGTCCTTAATAATGGATGCTGCCTTCTTGAGGCACCACCTCTTGAAGATACCCTCAATGGCGGGGAGTGTTGTGCCCGTGATGGAGCTGGCTGGGTCTACAACCCTCTGAAGCCTCTTTCGATCCTGCACATTGGAGCCTCCATACCAGGCGGTGATGCAACCAGTCAGAATGCTCTCCACCGTACATCTGTAGAAATTTGCAAGGGTCTTTGGTGACATACCAAATCTCCTCAAACTCCTAATGCAGTAGAGCCACTGGCATGCCTTCTCCACGATTGCATCGATGCGCTGGGCCCAAGATAGATCCTCTGAGCTGTTGATGCCCAAGAACCTGAAGCTGCTCACCCTTTCCACCGCTGACCCCTCAATGAAGACTGGTGTGTGTTCTCCCGACTTCCATCACAACTTCAGAGAAACCATGGTTTGTCATTAGAAACATTATTTTGCCTGTTGAGACAATGGAAGAAATTAACCTGTGAAGAATTAATACTGAATAAATATTCGTTCAGCCTCCACAGTAAAGCTGTCTGATAGAATTATCCTTAATTGGTACAGGTGGGGCTTTGAGGACTCAGGCTGTATCAAAATTCGATGGCTGGCCATGGGCAACCTTGTGGAAATGTTCTTTTCAATCATCAAATCATCGTGTATTTGAGTTCTGTTCTGCAAATAAGCTATACGTATATTTGTCCAAGATTAAGATATAGGTTTAAACTGTCCAAACAGCCAGCAACTGTTACAACACAGAGAAACAATGTTTCTGTTGGCAAAGGATTATGTATAATCTATGATTATTGCATTCATGGGGCCACCTGCTTCATGCCTTTGAATATAGCCAGCTAGAGGTTAAAAAGTTAATAAAATAATAGCCAATACTGCATGTATTTAACAGCTTGCCCTGTCAGACATTTCAAAATATTCTAAGCACTGTGGCACTTTTGGAATGCAGTGATTGATGACATGATGATGTATTCTACCCTATATTCACACCAGCTATCCAGATTTTCGTACAAGGAGAACTTAAATAGATTCCAACTGCATGCTAGCCAAAATCTTACTCAATCTCCTCTGCACCCTCTCCTGTGCAATCATGTCCTTCCAATGGATAAGAATTAAAGCCACCCTAAGTATCAAAGTCATGGAAGGCATCAAATGCTTTTATATTCACAGGGGGTAGGGTGATTCCAAAAACTCACGATTTGGCGCGGTAACTTCAACTTGCAGACTTGAAGATTGAGAACTCACATTCTGACTCAAACACAGAAGAATTAAAGGATGAAGTGCACTGTTTATATAGTACAGGCCTTACAACTGTTGAAAAGGGAACAGTGAAAGTCGGCAGTTCAGATCCAACCTAACTATATTGGGAAACTTGGCACTGATTGTAAAGTACATTTTATGTAGCCCAGATGCAGCTGATCTTCAGAGAAACAATATTGTTGAAATTGAGATTGAGAACGAAAGTAACCCTGCTTAAAATAGAGCCATATGAAAGCGTAAGAAAGCAATCCTATTTTTTTAGACCTATGCTTAGACACGTTGGCCACTTTGGCAGAGCTGCTAGTGTGACAAAAGATGTTTCATTCAGTGAGGTGCTAGGTAGATTGCAAAATCAACTGCTCAAAATTCAGAACCAGAAACTAAAGGTCAGTGAGATCATTAGTAATTAAGTTGTAGCATTGAAAAAATCCTGTCTCCAGACTGTAATTATGGTGCCTTCCTTAATTGGAAGCCATGGAACAAGTTCAATCTAAATTATTAAATACATAAGAGTGTGCATTGAGCATGCATGTGAAATCGATACATTGATTGATAATGGGGGTATCAAGGGTTCTGGAGTTAGTGCAGGGAAGTGGCAAGATCAGCCATGATTGAAAGGCAGAGAAAGGATGAGAGGCTAAGTTGGTCTCCTCCTGCCTCCATTTCCGATGTTCTAATGGAGAAGGCTTTCAGAAACACTGAAGAATTTTAACCAGTGCATAATGTCAGTGTTGGTGGAGCACACAGGCAAACAGGAGCGTCAAAGGAGGGAGCTCTGATACTGAGCCATACATGCAAGTTTGGCACCAAGGACAAGTATGACAGGAAAAACTGCTGCCAATCTAAAAGAGTTCATCTATCAAAGGTAGGCCAGTTTAGAGCATTGTACCCACACACAGCCCCAGGCCACACCCAGCAATGGAAGCCAGAATAACGTCAACAGAGTTGTTTCACAATGTAAGAGTAACAGAAAGCCACAAAGGAGACACTAGTACAATGTTAAACCTGATAAACAATCAAAGAGGCAAGTTTAAATAGAATATTTGCAACCAATGTGATATGACATTAAAAGGAAGGTTAATTTTATTGATATGAACAATAAAGCAGCTTTTGACTGTTTGATTATGGACAGTGTTAGACATTTTAAGACATTTAGCAAGGTGCCTTTAGCAGAAAGACAAAGCAACTGATCATTATAACCAATTACATAACCAGACCAACTCCATTTGAGCAAAATTTGTCTCAGAAAATTAAAGGTGGATTGGAAGAACATATTTAGCGTGAGAATTTTGCAACCACGTCTAACCTTCTAGACCAATATGTAGATTCATTGAAAGATTTGTACACTGATATTAAGATTCAAAGCCTACACACACATTAAGCCAAATGCCAAGCTAATTTGTTCCAAGCCCTGACCTTAGCAGTATGCAACAAAAGCTAGTTTAGACGAGGAATTGAACAAACATGAATGATGTGGTATTTTGGTCACAATCACAGAGAGCGATTGGATGGCATCCATAATGCCCAAAGCAAACAAATTTGTGTGGAGACTCAAGAAGCTGCATATACTGGAATCTGGAGCAACAAACAATCTGCTGGAGGAACTCAGCAGGATGAGCAGCGTCTGTGGAGGGAAAAGAATTGTCGACGTTTCGGATTAAAACCCTGCATCAGGACTGAGAGTGGAGAGGCGAGATGGCCAGTATGGCTTTGTGTTAGATTATATGATCACACAAATCTGTATGGCTTTGAGAAAGATTTCTTGTGAAGCTTCCAAATATGGAGTTGGAGCTACTGTCAGTCACATTATGGATGCAGCCAGTTCCACCAAGAGTTCAATGGTGGGCCATTCTAGAACATAGAACATTACAGCACAGTACAGGCCCGTCGGCCCACAATGTTGTGCTGGCATTTTATCCTGCTCTAAGACCTATCTAACCCTTCCCTCCCACATAGCCCCCTATTCTCCTGTCTAAGCATGATTTTGATAATAAATTCCACAGTGGATGCAATATCAGTGCAACAAAGGAAGTTATAGTGGCATGAGAGAGGAGCTGACCCAAATTGATTGGAAGAGTAAGCTAGCTGGAGAGACGGCGGAGCAGAAATGGATGGAATTTCTACAAGAAATAAGGAAAATGCAGGATAGATATATTCCAAGAGAAAAGAAGGTTTTGAATGGAAAAAAGGCACAAATGTGGATAACAAGAGAGGTGAAGGCTGAAGGGAGGACATACAAGGAAGCAAAAATTAGTGGGAAAACAGAAGACTGGGAAACTTTTAAAAACCTGCAGAAAGAAACTAAGAAGGTCATTAGGAAAGAAAAGATGAATAATGAAAGGAAGTTGGCAGATAACATTTGAAAGGATACTAAGAGTTTTTTTAAATATATAAGGAGTAAAAGAGAGACACAGGTTGGTATAGGACCAATCGATAACAGTGCGGGAGAGATTATAATGGATGATAAAGAGATGGCAGAGGAACTAAATGAGTATTTTACATCGGTCTTCACTGTGGAGGACACCAGCAATATACTGGATAGTCAGGGGTCTCAAAGAATGAAACTAAGTTCGGTGAGGATTACTAGAGAGAAGGTGCTAAGAAAGCTAAATGGACTAAGGACTGATAAGTCTCCCGGACCGGATGAGGTGCATCCCCGGGTTCTGAAGGAGGTGGCTTTAGAGATAGTGGAGGCACTGGTGATAATTTTCCAGGAATCGATAGACTCCAGCATGGTTCCGGAGGACTGGAGGGTCGTAAATGTAGTTCCGCTGTATAAGAAAGGTGGGAGGCAGCCTAAAGGAAATTACAGACCTATTAGTCTGACATCGGTGGTGGGAAAGTTATTAGAATTGATCCTCAAGGATGAGGTCATGGAATACCTAGAGGTGCAAGGCAAGATAGGTCCAAGCCAACATGGTTTCACAAAGGGAAGATCCTGCCTGAGCAACCTATTGGAGTTTTTTGAGGAAATCTCAGGTAGGGTGGATAAGGGAGAAGCAGTAGATGTTGTGTATTTAGACTTTCAAAAGGCCTTCGACAAGGTGCCGCACAAGAGCCTGATTAATAAGATGAGAGGTCATGGAATTACAAGTAGGATAACAAAATGGGTGGAGCATTGGCTCGTTGGCAGAAAGCAAAGGGTGGGAATAAAAGGATCCTGTTCTCGCTGGCTACTGGTTACTAGTGGTGTTCCGCAGGGGTCGGTGTTGGGGCCGCTTCTTTTTACCCTGTACATTAGTGATTTGGATGATGGAGTAAATGGTTTTGTAGCTAAGTTTGTGGATGACACCAAGATAGGTGGAGGAGTAGGGAGTATTGAGGAGACAGGAAGGTTGCAGAGAGACCTAGATAGTTTAGGAGAATGGGCAAGGAAATGGCAGATGAGATTCAATGTTGAGAAATGTGCAGTTGTACACTTTGGAAACAGAAATAAATGGGCAGATTATTATCTAGAAAGGGAGAAAATTCAAAGTACAGAAGTACAAAGGGACTTGGGGGTACTCATGCAGGATACCCTAAAGGTTAACCACCAGGTTGGATCAGTGGTAAGGAAAGCGAATGCTATTTTGGCATTCATTTCGAAAGGTATGGTGTATAAAAGTAAGGAAGTGTTGATGAGGCTCTACGGGGCACTACTGAGGCCTCATTTGGAATACTGTGTACAGTTTTAGGCCCCATATCTTAGGAAGGATGTGCTGGTGTTGGAGAGGGTTCAGAGGAGATTTATGAGGATGATTCCCAGACTGAAAGGGCTTACATATGATGAGTTTGTCGGCTCTTGGACTGTACTCACTGGAGTACAGAAGAATGAGGGGGACCTCATAGAAACATTTAAAATGTTGAAAGGACTAGACAGAGTAGATGTGGCCAAGCTGTTTCCCTCAGTAGGTGAGTCCAGGACCAGAGGGCACAATCTTAGAATTAGAGGGTACAGGTTTAAACCAGAGATGAGGAGAAATTTCTTTAGCCAGAGGGTAGTGAATTTATGGAATTCCTTGCCACTTACAGCAGTGGAGGCCAGATCACTGGAGGCGTTTAAGGAGGAGATAGATAGATATCTAATTAGTCAAGGTATCAAGGGATATGGGGATAAGGCCGGAAATTGGGGTTAGAATAGCTTTTTTTCTGCTCATGGAGCAGGCTTCCCCCCCCCCCCATTTCTCATTTCTTTTTTCTTTTTCCCCTTTTCTTTGGAGCAGATTCGATGGGCCGAATGGCCTACTTCTGCTCCCTTGTCTTGTGATATCAAGATTGCTGTAGGAAGAGCACTGACAAAGAGAAGCATTTCAGATTACACAATAAAAGGCAGGTTGGGGATGAGAAAATGGAATATCAAAGAGATTGTGGGGGTATACCATTCCAGGGGATTTCTCAGAAGAGCAGGTGAGGGATTTGGAAAGGTTCATGAACAGCACTCAATCTCAGTGCAAGATACCCAAGAGAATAGTGAGAGAAATTGAAAGTTTGAGTATAGTCCTGAAGTGAGTCTAATAATTGATAAAGAGAATTGACAAGGAACATAGCTGAAGAGAGTCAAAAAGTGATACCACCAATCCATCCAAAAGTGAATGCTAGATTCACTGTTAAGTCTCCAGGTTGAACTCAAGCAACACTAGCACAATCATGAAAATTGGAAAGTATTTGAAACCCAGTTAATCAGTTAAATTTGTAAATTTTGCCTCATCAGTTCACTCTTTCTTCCCTTTTAAATGAGGAAGCAGTGTAGTATTCGTCAATAAGTGTGACATCACGGCATGGCATATTTGATCACATGTGCTCCCTCTGAGGACAACCCCGAATGAGACAGGCACACTGATCTTTGTGTTTCCTGGGTCATACTCTGTGTGTGTGTTCCCACTGGAGATCAGGCACCCACAAGGAAATGTACACTGCAGTTCTGAACTTCCATGAATCTGATTATTTACAGACTGATGCTAGAAATATTAGCAGCAATTCTCATTTTGCATTCCAGTGTTGCATAAGGGAGACTACCAAGAATCTTTATTTAGTGGAAAATAATTACTGTTCAGACCCTCTAATCAGTGGGAAACTGCTAGAGTAAGCCTAGTACATTGCAAGACTGATGGACTCCCTCAAAGTACACATTGCCATTGCACTGCAGATGCTAACGATAAACTCTGCGATGTATTGGAACCAAAAGGCATCCCACTCCTTTGTCCATAACTGGGGTCAGTCTCAGAATATGGGGTTGGTCATTCAGGACAGAGATGAGAAGAAATTTCTTCATCAAGTGAGTGATCTATCTATAGAATTCTCTATAGATCTATACAAATATCTATAGAGGAGGCTCAGTTGCTGAGTAACTTCAGGACAGAGTCTGAAAGATTCTTGGATATTACAGAAATCAAGGAGTATGAGGTTCGGGCAAGAAAGTGACACTGACGTAAAAGATCACTCATGATCTTACTGAATGATGAAGCAGACACAAGAGGCCAAAAGGTTTACTCCTGCTTATGTTCTTACATTTCAAAAGTACTTCATTGACTAGGAATATCTTTGGGACATCCTGAAAGGAATGAAGTATGCATCATATAAATGCAAGTCCTTATTTTTCTTTTTTGAGCTTCCATGATAGGATGCAGCAATGGATTATTGTGCTATTGTTTTATTTTAGGTACATTTGCATGTCCTACACAGAACTGTGATTATCTGTGTGAGGGTATTGGGATGTGCATCCAGTAAAATGAAACACAGTTGGAATGGAATATGCTTCCTCTCGCCATGTAATGACAGGTCAAGTAATAATAACTTATTATGCAATATTGGAGACATTACAATTCTTGGCTCTGTAATTTACGTTCAAATGGACAATGTTATCCAGTAGTAAAAAAAAATGAATTAGGAAATTAAATGTGATATCCTTCATATAAAATACATTTTATATGAAATTATAATTTCTGTTTGGACTGGTCATTCTGTGGTTAGAATTTAGTCATGAGATAGAGCCACACACAGCCGTCCAAAATTTTATGAATTCATCAAAGTTTGTGCTGGTAAATTTTGTTGGCTAATCTTCTTACCAGGATTATTCATGCTATTTATCCAAATTATCCAATTCCCTGAGAGGACTCAAAAATATAGTAATAATATTATAGTTCCTAACCTTGCAACATCAGAGCAGGGTGCCAGGTGAAGAAAAAGAATTTTCCCACGGATAAAGAACAAAACTAATCAGTGAGTCATCATGCACACCTCCGAGTGGTTGCTTGCAAATAGTATCATCTGAGGCATAGATCTATGTTGGCAGCTAGGTTGGTTTATGTGCAGTGGAGTCATAAGTATCTCCAACAAAAACTGCTCTTTAATAAGAATAAGTTATTTTACCTATTTACATTTCTGTCTGACGCTAAGATTTTTTGACTATCAGTGGGGTTTGGTGAAGCAAACAGCAGTACTTCAGATAGGGCCTCGAGATGATACTTGCTTTTGTACTGCAACTCTGTCTCCGTGTTTTTCCATCTTACATTACAATAGAAGAGGAGGTAATTTTGGCTCACTTAATCTTTGCTGGCTCACAGAGCAATCCCATTCAAAGTCAAAAAGTCAAAGTCGCGTTTATTGTCATATGCACAGGTGCAATGAAACGCTTACTTGCAACAGCATCACAGGCACATAGCATCATATAAGCAGCATTCACAAGAAAAACATAAATTAAACATAAATTATACAGTTTTTACAAGAAAGAACACAATTAGAACAAATAAAAACAAAGTCCATTTTAGTGCAAAGTGATCAAAGTGGTCACAGTGTTGTTAAACTGCAGTTGTGATTAGGGTTTTGCCGGTTAGTTCAAGAACCGAATGGCTGAAGGGAAGTAGCTGTTCTTGAACCTGGTGAATGTCCCCTGTAACCCATTCTCCCCGCATTTTCAACAACAGCCCCCTGCCCAAGCTCAACCTGCAATTAGAGGCAATTTACAGTGGCCAATTAACCTACCAACCCGCTCGTCTTTGGGATGTGGAAGGAAACCAGAGCACTCGGGAGAAATCCCACAGGGAGTACATGTAGTGTTCACACAGACAGCACCAGAGGTCAGGACTGAATGTGGGTTGTTGGAGGAGTGAGGCAATAATTCTACCAGCCACATGACCACGTTGCCTCCTTTTTGGTTGTTCTGCTGATAAAAATGAAACCTATTCAGGGCAAAAAGGACAAATTAATGGAAGAGAGAAAGAGCTGAAAATATTCAGCACTCAGGGTGAAAATGGAGCCTTCTCATAAACAAGACACCCTGATAATTTGTGATCAAAAGTTAGATGGCCATTTAGAAAGCCCAAGCCTTAACCCTACCCAGTAGGCATACATGTCTGCTGAAAGGTACAGAGGATTCCTGCATTTAAATACACTGTACATGATTTAATGTTACCCCTTCCTCCTCTGAGCCATAAGGTGGTAGAGTCAAGACTCTCCTTAAGGACATAAGAAAGTAAAGGAGACTGCAGATGCCGGAATACAGAACATAAGCTGAATATTCCTTCAATATAGCACCAAGCATTAACATTGTATTTTGTGTAAGATGTTGAGGTGACTCTCTCTGGATGTGGCTGGCAGTTCCGAAGTGAAGCCACAGATCTACTCTATATCAGTTGGCTGAAGGTCTGCATCCCAGTGTTGCAGGGATTTTAAATGGAGAACATCGCTCTGATTCCACCCCAGGATAAAGATTTGTAACCCCATTCATTCCAGTAAGTATCCTCAGCCTGCGGATTATGTGACAAATGATGAGGTAAATATTGGTTCTTTAAATTATATTACTTTAGTTTAACATGTTTCAGAATCAGAATCAGGTTTATTATTGCTGACACATGCCATGAAATTTGTTGTTTTGCGGCAGCAGTACAGTGCAAGACGTAAAGACATAAAAATTACTTCAAGTTTCAAAGATAAATAAATAGTGCAAAAGAGGAATAATGAGGTAGTGTTCATGGGTTCATGGACCGTTCAGAAATCTGATGGCGGAGGGGAAGAAGCTGTTCCTGAAACGTTGGATGTGGGTCTTCAGGCTCCTGTACCTCTTTCCTTATGGTAGTAATGTGAAGAGGGCATGTCCCAGTGGTGAGGGTCCTTAATGATGGACGCTGCCTTCTTGAGGCACCGCCTGTTGAAGATGTCCATGATGGAGCTGGCTGAGTCTACAACCCTCTGTTGTATGTGATCCTGCACATTGGAGCCTCCATACCAGGCTCCAATGTGCAGGTGATGCAACCAGTCAGAATGCTCTCTAATGTATGTCTGTGGGAATTTGCAAGAGTCTTTGGTGACATACCAAATCTCCTCAAACTGCTAATGAAGTAGATCTGCTGGTGTGCCTTCTACATTTAAATATATCTAAGTGCTTTCATGCTTTTGTAATTAACTTCATACTTCTAATATCAGAAAATTACAATATTTACACAATTTCTATTTTTATTAATTGCCTTTAAATATCAGAGACATTTAAAAGACAAGCATAGCTGGTGCCCATGCAAGTGCCCATGGCTTTGATTTGTAGTAAGTGGGAGGAATTGAAAGAGAACTTGTTGAGGGTGCCAGGTGAACGAGAGAGCTAGTGGAGGGAAACTGATTGGGTTTCTGTTCCAGAAGGAAGCAGAGGGCCCTAAAACCTTCCTGATGGGGGAGAATTTGAGGGCGGTGTAGAAGTTAATAGCAAAGGTGACCCACCCCCAACCCGTCACCTCATTATACTGATTATCTTCCCTCTACACTCTCTATCCTGATGCATGGTCTCAACCAGAAACATTGGCTGTCTCTATGCCTACACAGATGCTGCTTAACTCTCTGAGGTCCTCCTACAGCTTGTTTTTGGTCCTTTTGCTCCAGTTCAATCCCCTGAAATGCAAGCTCTCTGAGGCCCTCCCCTGCAATTGCCTTCTCACACACCCTCATCTGTGAGTTCTGAAAGTATATGCTGACAGGTGGTTTGTACAGAGAATGGAAGCAAATTTGGAAAACAGGCATTCCTCAAAAATGACATCAGCTGACACTTATGTAACAATTTTAATATAGTAAAACACTCCAAGGGGTTTCACAAGTAGAAAATGAAACAAAATCTGAAAACAAGCTGCATAAAATGATATTAAGGCAGTTAACTAAAAGCTTTGTCAAAGAGATGTCTGAAGGAAAGTCTAACTGGTGAGAGAGAGAGAGGGAGGGGCTGTGAGCACCAGATTCAGATGAGTTTATTGTCATATACACCAGGGTGCAATGAAATTCCTTGCTCGCATGAAAGTCACAGAGTAAACAGATATATTGTAATAAATATAACAATAAATACAGCAACAAGCACAAAGCAACAGAGGGGCACAAAGATAGTAGTGCAATCTGAAATAGCGCAAAATGAAATGCTAAAGTGTCAATAATGGAATAACCGAGAGAGGTAGAATTAGGAGGCAGAAGGAGTTGAGCACCTTGGCATCTGAAGGCTTGGCAGCGAATGAGGCACAATTATCATCAGAAATCGGAACTACTATTACTGCATACAACGCTTGTCCTGTCCCTCAATAGCGGGATTAAAATTTATACAGGTAGACCACAGAGGGAGACACCTCCCATTTGCAGCTGCGTGTAAGTGTGTGGTACAGTGGGGCATATGCAGAACTGCTAACATTTAAAAATCAATATTTCAAAGTTTATGGTTAGAGACCAGAGCCTAGAGCACAGCTGGATGACTGAAACTTCTCTGTGACAGTCTAAAACTGGTTTGTGTCAGCGCAAGACTAAGTATCTATTTGACCTTTCGTTCTGCGGCCAGTGGATCAAAAGGCCATCAGGGGCTTATTTTTTTCCTCTGAACTATTCATCTGCCATTCCGGGCAGAAGGAAAAGCAGTACATGTCAGGGAAAAAAAAACAAACACATTTTTTTGGAAATCTCATCAATTACTATTCCTGAAAATTCCATGCAGCAGTCCTTCTGCAACAGGGTAAACCATTCTCAGTTCTGGTGTTCAATTCTGGTCACTGAATCACCCAGCTAAGATACGTAGATGTGTGGAGTTTTGAACAGTCCAAAGCTCCAAGCCATTGTCAGCATTTAAACAACATGTCAAGGCTCACAAGGACATCATTGGGTATGTGCAAGAATTGACACAATAGCAGTGGGCATTCAGTAATAAGACCCTTAATCGTAAGACACTCAGCTGTAAACAAAAGCATTTTCAATGTGTGTTTTAAATCAGTTTGAGGGAATCTCTATGTAATATGTTACTAAATATGTGAAGGTACCTCAAGATAGCTCTTTGATTCAATATCACTTTGATCTCATCTCATTGAGATTGCTCAATATATATTCGAATGTTTGTGAACAGATTTTAACAGGACTTGTTTAAGCGCAGTTAAATGTACCCACTGCAAAATGGCCATTAAGCAAAAGGAGTTCAAAGAGTTTAACTTTGCTTTTACAAGTGATTAAAGGTTAAGCAAATAAGAGCTCATCAGACCATAGTGATACATTATCAACAATCAAACCAGTGTCCAATAGATAAATTGCAGAATGAAAACAACCAGCCAAAGAGATGAAGGCCCTTATCAGATTCCTGAAAGAGAGACAACAGCTGGCCTGTCTCAGCCTGTCCTTCTGACAGTTGGCGACAGGAGTTTTATCTTTCTCCCTTTCTATCACCAGCACTAAGTGCTCACTCAACCCTTCTGATAAACCAATTAATATTCCCTCCTTAATTCAACTGCTTGCTTTGCCGAAAGAACAAATCCAGCAGATTGTAACGGCATTTAATAATACGTCAGACACCCAGAGGTGAAACGAACATGCAGTGATTTAGATAATCAGCTGCACCTGGTGAGAGCACCAAATCTGAGAAGGGAGTGTTTTACCTGAACACAGCCATACTAATGAAGGAATGTGTGGACGAGGAATAGAGCCTTTCTTTATATTGTAACACTGCCACATTTGAACATATAAATGGGGATTAATCATAATTGTGACATTTTAACATTGATATTGTCCTTCTAGGACTGGTTAGACAATTGTACTTGGATTTAGGACTCAAATCAAAGGCCTTGCTGCTAAATTCAGGAATTATCATTCTAAACCTCTCTGTATTTTAATATCACATTCCACCTTTAAGATCTTCCATAAAAATATCTTTGGGGCAGATGCTTGTTGCCAGATTTTATTCATTATGTTCTTGAGATGTGTCTTGGGGTGCTTTACGAGTTTAAGGTACAATTTGAGGTCCTCCAAGAATCCAGATCCGAAAGCATTAAAAACAAGCAGCTGAATCTATTGCAATTCAGATTCCAATACTTTCGAACCTGGCCCAGATCTAGTGATCTAATCCATTTTCATTACCTACATAAATCTGATTAAAAACATTACCACCTATCATACTCCAGTACACATGGTAAGTGAATTCTTCCTAAACCAGGATCCTCATGAATCATAAGTCTGTTTGAGCAGGAATCTGGGAGTGTCAAGATTACTGTACATTGAGTTAACATAGTTGTAAAGGGCCACATGGCCTCTTTCTGTCATTATAGTTCTATGATTCCATGATTCATAGAAATTATGAGCAGATCTTGGCTAATCAGACTGAAAAAAAGTCACACAAATTTGAAAGATCTCTGAAATTTTGCTGATTTTAGTTCGACGAAGGTAAAGCAATGAAACTGGCCTTAAGAAGTAACAAAAAATCAAGGTTTCCAACTTTGATCACTATCCAATCGCTGCTGCTGAACTATATTTGCGGTGGGTCCAGTACCCACTCACCCTTCTCTCCAATCTCACAATCAAATCACATGCTGATCCTCACAGTCTAGGCATGACAATGAGGAATAACTAGAGATGCAAAGTTGGAGAGATGTCCAGTGCAATTGCATCACAAAAACTCCTCTGGAGATAGGTCTGATTTTCACAGCCACAATGGCACATTAAGAGCTTTCACACACTTACAAATCATTTCTATTTCAAATATGTATCTGTGGTGGGCAGTCCTTCTTTCTGTCTCTCTAAAGCAGCCTAATTTCTATTGGCAATATATGGAACTTACCTAATAATAAAAAGCTACTTTATTGTTAGTCATGGGAATCAGATGTTTTAAATCCCAATCTTTAAGGTTGTATATAAGAAGAGAATTTGAACCTCCAGATAACATTGATATTTCTAAGTGGTACAAGGTAGTCCTCAATAGCAACAGAGCCTATGTTAGCAAAGTTGGTAAACAAATAATTCTTATTTAATTTTAGCTGCAAAAATAAATGAGAAAAATTCAGCTGATGTTCAAAGTATTCACATCTGATCTTCAACTGTCTCCATTTTCCATGCTATTTGTTATTTTCACACTGGAGTTGCCTTTAATTCCTTACCAGTGCTGTTTGATACCGTCTGTTATAAACACTTACAGTTATCAATGTACAGATTCCACTGCTAATAAAAGATTTGTTTCTCTGAAGTAGATTTGTTACTTTTCATTGTGCACACGTCAGTGCCCTCTTTTTACACAGTCAGCTTAATTTTTCATGTTTCTTGACATTTGTTCCTTTTGGTAAAAATTGTTAGGAAATCCTGGAAGGATATAAGCCATCCCTCAGGGACACTGTTTGTGTCAGTACTTCTGAAAACAATGGAAAGGATACTCTTCACGGGAAGGTTCACATAAAGCAGTGGTCATGTAGTTTATCCACTCTGCGTGTCCTGTCTATTTTTAATGGAGTGCATTATGTATAAATGTATAGTGATTCTCTGGCTATGACTGGACAGAAGAGAATGAGCATGCAGTAAACATTTGGCGCAAAACTTTGATAGCTATATTGTAAATCAGATGTCCAGAAGCTGCAGTTTGATATTTACACCTTCAGGATGATAACAGATTTAAGGATTTCATTTTTGTCAAAAAGTGTTTAATAAATCCATTCCATGTTTTGCATTGATGTGAAACATTTTATAATAAAAATAATTAGTATGTTTCATAAGTCATAGTTGTGTCAGTGTATCTCATCTTAAATCTGACTTTTCAGTCAATCACAGTACGGCTTTAGAAAAGTTAAAGGTTTCACCTATCACTTGACCACAATAACCCGCAACAAAACCTCTTCATACTCATCTGGCTGGACGGGATCTCACTTGACTAATTCCATTTTTTTCTGTCCAGTCATAGCCGGAGAATCACTATCAATGGATTCTCGTCCAGCTTCTGCACTATCACACTGGTGTCCTCCAAGGATCTATCCCGAACTCCCTCCTACATCTCAGCAGCACACTGCCCCTCAGCAACGTCATCCAAAACATGGCATTAGTTCTACTTGTATAAAAATACTACCCTACTCTGCCTCATTGCCACCTCTTTTGACCCTTCCACTATCTCTACATTTGAGCTTTGAATCACATATTAGCATGATCACTAAGACCTCCTATTTCCAGCTCCATAAAATTGTTCAACACCCCTGCCTCAGCTCATCTGCAGCTGAAACCCTTATCCGAGCCTTTGTCACCCCTAAACTCGTCAATCATGAAACACCCCTGGCCATACTTGTTTGTTCCACTCGAGATTGTCCAAACCTTCACTTCCCATATTGTAATGTGCACAAAATCCCGTTAAGCCATATTTTGGTTCTAAAATTTTCAATGGTGTTTTCAAATTCCTCCCAGAGCTTACTTCTCCCTATCCATGCAATTGCCTCCAGCCCTGTAAACCTCTGAGAACTCTGCATTGTTGACCCCTGCTGCATCTAATTGCTGCTGTGCTGGAGGACCTTCATTTCAGTGGCCAAGGCTCAAAGCTCTGGAACTGTCTCTGTAAACCTTTCCACCTCTTTAACTCTTAAAATCCATCTCTCTGACCAAGATATTTTTCATTTATGTTGTGCCATCAATTTTTTTATTAGGAACAGCTTCTTCCCCTCCGTCATCAGATTTCTGAATGGTCCATGAACCCATGAACACTACCTCGTTAGTCCTCTTTTGCACTATTTATTTATTTTGAAACTTATGGTAATTTTTATGTCTTGCACTGTACTGCTGCTGCAAAACAACATATTGTATGTCAGTGATAATAAACCTGATTCGGATTCTGAATGCTTCTGTGAAGCAGCGTGAAAAGGTGCTTTCTAAATGGGAGATTCTCCTGTTGTTTTCACAGGTTTGTGGCAGGGCCAACTCAGGTTCACAATTTAATAAATTGTAAACTAACATTGCATAAAATACATTACTGAAAGAATCAAGCATAAGTGTCTATTTTTAAAACAGTCAAAACCCTTGTTGTTTGTGATATATATTAACGATGGGTGTGAACACAGGAGGTATTATTGGTCACTTTGCCGATGACATGAAAGTAGATGATGTCGTGGATAGCGAGGAAGGTTGTCTCAGGCTACAGCAGGATATAGATCAGATGGAGAGTTGGGCTGAGTACCAGCACATGGAAGTTAGACCTGACAAATGCAAGATTATGCATTTTGGGAAGTCAAATAGGGCCAAGACATATCCAGAAAACTGTAGGGAGCAAAGGAATGTTGATGAACAGAAGGACCTTGGGATTCAAGTGCATATTTCCCTGAAAGTAGCAACACAGGTACAGAGGATGGTGATGAAGGCATACGGTATGTTTGCCTTTATAAGTCAAGGCATGGAATCTAAAAGTTGGGACCTTACATTGCAACTTTACAAAACACTGATTAGATTGCACTTGGAGTGTTGTGTGCAGTTCTGATCACCACACTATAGGAAGGACGTGGTTGCACTGGAGGGAATGAAGAGGAGATTCACCAGGATGTTGACTGGATTCACGATCCACAACATCTGCAGACCTACATATGGAGAGAGATTGGATAGGTTGGGTTTGTTTTCCTTGGAGCAAAGGAGGCTGAGGGTTAACCTGATGGAGGTATTTCAAATTATAAGGGGCATATAAAGGGTAGGTCGTCAGGATCTTTTCCCCATGGCAGGGGTATCAAAAATGAGAGGACATGGGTTTGAGGAGAGAGGAAGGGGCTTTACAAGGGATTTGAAGGGAACGTTTTATTTTACGCAGAGAGGGATTGATATCTGGAACTTGCTGCCAGGGGAGGTGGTGAAATGAGATACAATCACTATGTTTAAGAGACATTTAGACAGGTACTTAAATAGGCAAGGCATAGAAGGATAGGAACCTAATGCAGTAAATAAGGTGTGTGTAGCTAGGCAAAAAGGTTGGCATGGACATGGTGGGCCCAAGGGCCTGTTTCTGTGCTGTACAATTATGTCTATGATTCTAAATACAAAGAAATCGTCAAAGGAGGGCTAGCATAAAATTAGAAAGTGCTGGAAATACTCAACAGGTCAGGCAGCAAGTGTGAAAAAAGAAACACAGATAACAATTCAGATTGAAGATCTTCATCAGAAGGAGAATTTGCTCTGTTCAAGGATAAACATGTTCTCGAGTGGGTAGGCTCTTAATTCATATTCACCCACTTTAAATCCCAGCATGGTCTGCTCCATCCTGAATTTAAGCTATGCTTTTTCATAATTACCCCTAGTGTAATCCAGGGAGGGGAATTAAGGAAATCTGGCCAAGTGGAGAAATGTAGGACCAGATGACCTTGATCAAAATTGCTTCCTGATGGTGAATGATAGGGTGGTGTTAACCAGCATCAGTGGAAGTTGGGTGACATTCTGACTGAAGAGGAAAATGTGTACCCAAAGGATTAAAACCAGGAGGATAGGTAATGGAAAAGGCAATAAAATAATGATGGTAGGTTAAAGTATTTAAATTCATGGCAGACGGTTGTCATTGAAGTGAAGCTGTGCAGTGAGTGTAATGCTATGACAATATTTCTCGCTGGCAACCTCAAAAAGCTTCATCTTCACCCGGACTCCAATGTAATAACAATAAGGACTGAGCAACGTTCATTGAGTTGCTAATTTTTATCTTTTTGCAGTTGGCAGAGGCCTTGACTTCAATCAATGATCTTAAAATTTAACCATCTGCTAATCAGACCTCCTGGAGTGTAAATTGATGGAAAGACAGTCATATAACTCTGTTATCAAAATATCAGCACATATGGTGTAAACATGCTCAAAAATCTTTCCACGTGGAAAATACCTATCATTATTAAACTTTTCAGACTTTGGGGGATTCCTAATAGTCTTTAAAACTAAATGCTGATTAAGCAACCCCTTGTTGTAGCTGTCAAGAAATCTTGGACACAAGTCAGCTAGTTAATCCTTGAACATTCAGTCTTACTTAAGATAATAGGCAAAGGATGAGGCAAAAATGACCCAGATGTTAAAGGTCATGCCCCCCTGGGGGTTTGGCCCATTCATTTATAATCTGCAATGAGTGGTGCTGTCTAAAGAGCTCCTTTCCCCAGACGTCTACTATTATCTTCCAGAAAGGAGTTAACACAGATTGCCAACAGTCATTCCACAGTCCTTGGGTTGATGGTTGCTGGTCACAGCTGGCAAATGTTTTAGTTTAGTTTTACTTTTATGGAAGAGAGGACCCAAAGGTAGAAGAAGCGAATAGGATGGTGACCCACGAGACGGAACTTCCAAATAAACAATAGCTGACTGTTTTCATCATTTCTATGGTTCATTTCCCTTCAAGGCATCAAAGAAAAGAAAACAAATGCAGGATGCTTACTCCCTTTAAGTAATGTTAGGACACACCATCTTTCAAGTCTTCTATTATTTTGGAGCCTTGTACCAATACAGCAGTGTTTACTGTTACAGTCCTTGTCCGGTACAGATCATTATTTACTTAAAGAGGAAGTCAGCTGTAGGAGGAGGTACTTTCAATTTAAAGTCTTTATCCATTTGTTTGCTGTTCATTGTTTTCTTGTAAGCATTCTTCTTCCCCTGCACCAACGACCTTGGTCAGAATGGCTTCAGGAGACTAGAATATGGAAAGTCCAATAAAAGAGACAAGCAATGGGAGACGTGCTCTCGTGCAGTAAGTTCAATCATCAGCATCTGTATTCATGAGTCTTTTTAAAAACAATTGAGAAGTGGTTTTCCTTGTAACACACTTTCTGACTGTCTTTAATAATAAGCAGACTAAAGCAGCAACCAGAGCCCTTCGAGGATGTGTTAAGAAGCACTGGGTTTTCACCATCATTGTGCAGATGTCAGTGTGATACCAAGCTATGGGTTTTGGATTAAGATCCCTGTTTGTTAATTCACCTGATCTCAGGTGGTGCAATAATGGGGTCTGTAGGGAAGGGAACAGTTAGCTTATATCCCCAGCCTCCCCCACCCACCTTTCTTTCCCCTCTCACCTGGATTCATCTATCACCCACCAGCTCGTGCTCCTCCCCCTCCCCCCAGCCTTTTATCCTGGCTTCTGCTCTCTCTCTTTCCAGTCCTGACGAAGGGTCTCAGTCCAAAACATCAACTGCTCATTTCCCCCCATAGATGCTACCTGACTTGTTCAGGTCCTCCAGCATTTTGTGTGTTGCTGCACCCCATATTTATATGACTTTATATGACTATTTTATGACTCCTGTGGCAGTTTACATGCCTAGAAATTCTGGTGCTAGATAGGCATTGCAATGGGTGATTAATGACTGTATCATCGTGGGTCACCTGCTGTAAATTTCAGTGGTATTGGGTGGATGAGGGGAGTGGGGGGGGGGGGGGATTGGAGAGCAGGAGGTGCAGTGGTATTTGGAAGAATCATGTCCTGGTTGGACTTGTGTAGTGGAGAGTGTACCAACCTAGACCTGTGGTTGAGGTGTTTTAGAGAAAGGACTGTGGTCAGGGTTAGTTGAGGGAATAGTATTATCCTCTTACTGCTCCAAAAGATCTTTTTTTCTTAATTACACGTTAAGACTCAACTCTGCGGCTTGCATTGTGCTTACTTTCAAACGAAAAGTCATATGCTACTGAGAGACACTGCATGATTTTTACACAGTTTTCTTAAAACTTTTAAACTGGATAATCTGCTTTAAAACTTAACATTCTCTACCATGCCTTTCTTAATGCATCATATAGAACGGTGCTCAAATGATAGACAGCTGCATCTTCACTTTGTGATGATGTGATGCATGTTATTCATTTGTTGTAGAAGTGACATTTGATCTTGAGTTTTTGTTTTGCTTCTGTTGGTGCCGTGCTAATACTTTCTCCTTTGTGAATTCTGGCCTAGGCTGGAGATAGATTCAATGGTCTAACTTCTTGGTCTTGTGGAGGGTATATTTTGCATGCCTCTGCTGTCTTGTACCTTCTGTCATTCAGTAGTTCAGCTGGCAATCTCATGTCAGACTTAAAGGGAGTAGCCTGGGGTGAACATAAATCAACATCTGGATCTCCGTTTATCTCTCAGTATTTGATAATTTCCTGTTGGCCATTTAGTCAGCATGAGTGCCTTTGGAGTCTGCTGCTTACTAATTCAAATAACTGAAGTAAAGTCACCAAAACTTTATTGAGGACAGACAACTCTTAACTAACAGCAGTGGCTGGTGTAACGATATCCTAAAAGACAGAGCAGAACACATGGTGCACCCAGCACCTCTACTTCCTCAGGAGGTGAAAGAAATTCACCAACTTTTATCAATGCACAATAGAAAGCATCCTATCTGGATGCATCATGGCTTGGTATGGCAACTGCGCTGCCCAGGACCACAAGAAACTGCAGAGAGTTGTGGACACAGCCCAGCACATCATGGAAACCAGCCTCCCCTCCATGGACTCTGTCTATACCTCTCGCTGCCTTGGTGAAGCAGCCAGCATAATCAAAGACCCCACCCACCCGGGTCATTCTCTCTTCTCTCTTCTTCTATCAGGCTGAAGGTACAGGAGCCCAAGGACACACACCACCAGGCTCAAGGACAGCTTCTATCCCACTGCAATAAGACTATTGAACAGTTCCCTTATATGATAAGATGGACTCTTGACCTCACAATCTACCTTGTTATGATCGTGTACCTTATTGTCTACCTGCAATGCATTCCCTGTAGCTGTGACACTTTACTCTGTATTCTATAATTGTTTTTACCTGTACTACCTCAATGCACTCTGTACTACCTCAATGTATCTGCACTATGTAATGAATTGACCTGTACGATTGGTATGCAAGACAAGTTTTTCACTGTACTTTGGTACAAGTGACAATAATAAACCAATACCAATAAACATACTCTCATTGATATTATATGTATATGAAACTGAGTCCTCTTCAATGGCAATGAGGTCACTAAATTGAACCCACTTCATATTTAAAATTCTCCAGCAGTAAATTAGTTTCTATTGCCACCCACTAGGTTCTGAGGAATTCCTGGTTCTGCAAATTGGATTCAAATTGCATTGGCTCTCAAGTCTGACATCCTTCTGGGATAAATGGGAACTTGGACTAACAGCCTCCAAATATGAGATATCATTCCTGGTTCTCTGTGAACAAATCAACTCCCATAGTATGCCATGGTCTCTGTCTAAGGACTGTCTCAGGAGATTTAAGGATATATGTTGGGCCTGAGATCAATGCCCAATTAGTCACCGACCCCACAGTACACAACATGGCACTAAGTACCTCGCTTCTGTCCTGTGAGGCTGTGCACCATGGGGGCTGTCCTGACCATAGAGTTCCCAACTCTTCCCGGGAATTCCCAGGAGAACCCCAGCTCCTTAAAAGTACTGATTCTCTCCTGTTAGTCAATTATCAAAATTAAAGAGTTACATAGCATGAAAACAGGCCTTTTGGCTCAACTGGTCCATGCCGACCAAGGCGCCTTCCTGAGCCTATCCCATTTGCCTGCATTTGGCCCATAGCCCTCTAAACTTTTCCTATCCAGGTCCCTGTCCAAATGTCTTTTAAACGTTGTAATTGTACCTGCCCCTACAGCTTCCTTTGGCAGCTTCCCACCACCCCTTGTGTGAAAACCTGCCCCCCAGATCCTCTTTAAATCTTTCCCCTCTCACCTTAAACCTTTGGCCTCTAATTTTAGATTCCCTTGTCCTGGGAAAAGATAGTATCCATCCACCTTATTTATGCCCCTCATGATTTTATATACCTCTATAAGGTCACCCCTCAGCCTCCTTTGCTCCAAGGAAAACAGATCCACTTTCTCCTTACAACTCAAGCCTCCAGTCCCAGCAACGTCCTTGTGAATCTTTACTGCATCCTCTCTCACCCAATCACATCCTTTCTATAGTATGCCGACGTGAACTGCTCCCAATATTCCATGGCAGTCTCACCAACGCTTTATATCATGACATCCAAACTCTTGCACTCAGTGCCCCATCTGATGAAGACAATCATGCCATAAGCCTTCCTCACCACCCTGTCTACCTGTGTCACGACTTTCAGGGAATTATGTACTTGTACCCCGAGTCTTTTTTGTTCTACCACACTCCCAGGGCCCTGTCATTCACTGCGTATGTCCTGCCCTGGTTTAACTTCACAAAATGAATTAATTCATGCTTTTCTGAGTTGAATTCCATGAGCCATTCCTTGGCCCACTTTCCCAGTGGATCGAGATCCTGTTGTAACCTTGGACAACTTTCTTCACTATCAACCACACTACTGATTTTTCTGTCATCTGCAAGTTTACTAATCATACCTCCAACATTCTCATCCATATTGTTAATATAGATGACAACAACAGGGCACACCACTGGTCACAGGCCTCCATTCTGAAAACCAACCGTCCACCACCACCCTTACTCCTCCCACTGAGCCAATCTTGTATCCAACTCGCTAAGTCACCTTGGCTCCCATGTGATCTCACCTTCTGGTTACCATGTAGGACCTTGTGAAAAGCCTTTCTAAAGTCCAGGTAGACAACGTCTACAACCCCGCCCTCATCAATCCTCTTGGTCACCTCTTCAAAAATGCAATCAAATTTCTGAGACATGATTTCCAAAGCACAAAGCTATGCTGACAATCCCTAATCAGACCTTGCTTATCCAAATACACATAGATCCTGTCTCTCAGAATCCCCTTCCTCCACTGATGTTAGATTCACCAGTCTGTAGTTCCCTGGCTTGTCCTTGCAACCTTTCTTAAATAATAACACAGCTTAAGCCACCCTCCAGTCTTCCAGTACTTCACCAATATGTTGTGGCCGATATGTTATTTTGATTTTGACTGAATTTGAATCTAAAGTCTTTTCTTGATAATAAAAACAAAAAAAAAGCTGTAAAAATCTGGCAGGTCAGGCAGCATCTGTGGAAAGAGAAACAGTGAATATTTCAGGTCAAAGACCCTTCATTGGAACTAAGAAAGAGTGAAAACATGTCAGTCTTAGCAGCAGAGAAGTCAGAGGTGTGCAATGTGTGGAATAAGGGGAATGTAGGTGATAAGGTGAAATGATGTAGCCATTGAAAAGACAATTAAACTCCTTTCTTTGTCTGCATAGTGTGGTGGTATGTTCTTGTTATTTGGGCTGCAGGCTCCTGGAAGTGGTTTTTCACTAGCTATCATCCCATTTGTTTACATACTTCTGGCACACTCTGTACGTTGACACCATTCTCTCTGTACCTTTATAAATGTTAGTGCGGAAAACAGCTCTCAGTTTGCACATCTCTATATCCATGTGACTTTCATCCATCTTCTGGAGTAATTCATCTTGCATCTTTTGGATTCTGTATCCAGCCAACTGTACACAATTTTCTGGTGAGATGTTTACTCTGATTGACTGATAATGTTTTGCTGCTGGATGGGTTTGTTTTATCTTTCTAGGCCACTTCTGAACCATTTGCTGACAAAGTTGTCTGGAAGTCATCATCTTTGTCGGCCTCTTTGATCTTAGGTAGCTGTGGAGGTGTCACATTTACGAGGTAGTGTATCTTCATACCATGATCTCCCATCTCATGCTCCTTCTGGGGTGACAGATGAGAGAGTGCATATTCTAGAGCTATTTCATTTCCTGGTTTGTCTTTCAGAGTACAGCCAGAAGCCTGAAGCCTCAAGACTAATGTTTGCAAACTTGCTGGTGCCCTACATAGGATTTTATTGCAGATTTGCTCTAGAGACTAGAGAAGGCTATAAACTACAAATTTCATTTCTATAAGACCATAAGACATAGGAGCAGAATTAGGCCATTTGGCCCATTGAGTCTGCTCCACCATTCGATCATGGCTGATTTATTTTTCCCTAGCAACCCCATTCTCCCACCTTTGGCCTGAAACCTTTGAGACCCTTACTAATCAAGAACCTATCAACCTCCACTTTAAATATACCCAATGACTTGACCTCCACAGTCATCTGTGGCAATGAATTCCACAGATTCACCACCCTCTGGCTAAAGAAATTCCCCCTCATCTCTGTTTTAAAAGGATGTCCTTCTATTCTGAGGCTGTGCCCTCTGGTCCTAGATTCTCCTGCTACTGGAAACATCCTTTCCACATCCACTCTATCTAGGCCTTTCAATATTCAGTAGGTTTCAATGAGATCCCCCCTCATCCTTCTAAACTCCAGTGAGTACAGTCCCAGAGCCATCAAACGCCCCTCATACATTAACCCTTTCATTCCTGGGATCATTCTTGTAAACTTCCTCTGGACCCTCTCCAATGCCAGCACATCCTTCCTTAGATATGGGGACAAAAACTGCTCACAAAAACTGCTCCCCATATCTAAGCACATCCTTCCTTAGATATGGGGACAAAAACTACTCCAAATGTGGTCTGACCAATGCCTTATAAAGCTTCAGCAATACATCCTTGCTTTTATATTCTAGTCCTCTCAAAATGAATGCTAACATTGTATTTGCCTTCCTTACTACCGACTCAACCTGCAAGTTAACCTTTAGGGAGTTCTGCTTAGGACTCCCAAGTCCTTTTGCACCTCTGATTTCTGAATTTGCTCCCTGTTTAGAAGATAGTCTACGCCTTTATTCCTTCCACCAAAGTGCATGACCAATCACTTCCTTACACTGTATTCCATCTGCCACTCCTTTGCCCATTCTCCCAACCTGTCCAAGCTTTTCTGCAGACTCCCTGCTTCCTCAACACCACCTGCCCCTCCAGCTATCCTTGTATCATCCGCAAACTTGGCCACAAAGCCATCAATTCTGTCATCCAGATCGTTAACATATAACATGAAAAGTAGCGGACCCAACTCTAACCCCTGCGGAATACCACTAGTCACCGGCAGACAACCAGGAAAAGTCCCCCTTTATTCCCACTTTTCGCCTTCTGCCAGTTAGCCAATCTTCTATCCATGCTAGTACCTTTCCATGTAACACCATGGGCTCCTATCTTGTTTAACAGCCTCATGTGCGGCACTTTGTCAAAGGCCTTCTGAAAATCCAAGTAAGCAACACCCACTGACTCTCCTTTGTCTATCCTGCCTGTTACTTCCTCAAAGAATTCTAACAGATTTGTCAGGCAAGATTGCCCCTCAAGGAAACCATGCTGATTTTGACCTATTTTATCACGTGCTTCCAAGTACCCCGAAACCTAATCCTTAATAATGGATCCTAAAATCTTACCAACCACTGAAGTCAGGCTAACTGGCCTATAATTTCCCGTCTTTTGCTTCCATCCCTTCTTAAAGAGTGGAGTAACATTTGCAATTTTCCAGTCCTCTGGAACCATTCCTGAACCTAGTGATTTCTGAAAGATCACTACTAATGCCTCCAAAATCTCTTCAGCTACCTCTTTCAGAATCCTGGGGTGTAGTCCATCCGGTCCAGGTGACTTATCTACCTTCAGACCTTTCAGCTTCCTGAGCACCTTCTCCTTAGTAATACTGCCTACACACACTTCTGTCCCCTGACTCTCTCGAATTTCTGGCATGTTGCTGGTGTCTTCCACAGTGAAGACTGATGCAAAAACATTCAGTTTGTCCACCATTTCTTTGTTCCCCATTACTACCTCTCCAGCATCATTTTCCAGTGGTCCGATGTCCACTCTTGCCTCTCTTTCACTCTTTATATATCTGAAAAATCTTTTGGTATCCTCTTTTATATTATTAGCTAGCTTACCTTCGTATTTCATCTTTTCTCCCCTTACTGCTTGTTTAGTTGCCTTCTGTTGGATTTTAAAAGCTTCCCAGTCCTCTAGCTTCCCACTAATTTTTGTAATATTGTATGCCCTCTCTTTTTCTTTTATGCTGTCTTTGACTTCCCTTGTCAGTCACAATTCCCTCATCCTCCCTTTAGAATGCTTCTTCTTCTTTGGGACGAGCTGATCCTGCGTCTTCCGAATTACTCCCAGAAACTCCTGCCATTGCTGCTCTACTGTCATCTCTGCTAGCGTCCCCTTCCAATCAACTTTGGCAATAGGTGTGAAGCTTTTCACATTCATATATAAAATCATATGTAAAATCACGAGGGGCATAGATAGGGTGAGTACACTTGGTCTTTTTCCCAGGGTTGGGGAATCAAAAACTAGAGGACATAGGTTTAGGGTGAGAGGGGAGACCTTTAACAGGAACCTGAAGGGCAACTTTTTCACCTAGAGGGTGAAAGTGGATATATGGAATGAGCTGCCAGAAGGACTAGATTAGATGGGAAATATGGTTGGAGTGGACCAATTTGGACAAAGGGCCTGTTTCTATGGTGTATGACACTATGACTCTATATATGACTTCTAACAGCTCTCTTTCTATGCTTCTGCAGACAGGAGTGGTTTAAATTAAATGCTATTTGAATTTGAAAGGGCAAGCACAGTAGTGTAGTGGTTAGCGTAATGCTATTACAGTGCCAGCGACCCAGGTTCAATTCTGGCTGCTGTCTATGAGGAGTTTGTACGTTCTCCCCATGACTGCGTGGGTTTCCTCTGGGTGCTCCAGTTTCCTCCCACATTCCAAAGACATACGGGTTAGGAAGTTGTGGTCATGTTATGTTGGCTCCAGAAGCGTGCCGACACTTGCGGGCTGCCCCCAGAACACTCTAAGTAAAAGAAACATTTCACTGTGCGTTTTGACATACATGCAACTAATAAAGATATCTTATCTTTTCACTTACTATCTTGTACTGAACTTTAATAGATGCATCTATCTGTTAACATATGACAGGTTTGTCTTGGTGCACTCCACCTTCTTAAATTTGTTAAGACTTATTTCACCAAATTGTGACCACTGATCATCAGCATTTTCTGCTGGCAGTCTCTCAGTTTTGCTGTTTGTTCTGAAGTGAGAAGAATGAAAGAATTCACGCATTGAATTAACCTGAGAAAGCTTCCTTGGTCTTTCTTGTCTTTTGGTGCTTTCATGCCAGCTATGGTTGTGACTTTTTCTGGGCTTGGCTTCACTCCATCTGCTCTGTGTACCATTCTGAAAAATGGAATTCTTTCTTTTCTATGATGCATTTATGAGCATTTAGTCTCAGTCCAGTTTTTCTGGAGATGACAGTCATCGACTTCGTCATCCACTCGTAAACCTGGATATCATCTGCTATGTCTAATATTTCCTTGAATCCTCTAAGTCCTGAATTACTCTGAGGCCAAAAGATGGACATTAGAACATGAATTGTCCAAAAGGAATGTTAAATATTGCCAACAAAAAAAGATTCCTCATCAGGCGTTACATTCTGGTACCTGCTACTGGCATCAGCTTTGCTGAACACCTTGGCTTGTGGAAGCAGCTGTGATTATTTTCCTGAACTGGAGTTGGATGGTGTCCCTTTTAATTGCCCTATTCAACTCTTTTGAGTCAATGTGTGATGGATATTCACTTTCCAGGCTCCAAAAAGGCTTATTACTAACCTCAGCTTTTTAGCACAGCAGCATGACCTTTCCAAAGGTCAACAAGTGGTTGCTCATTGAGCTAAAATCCCTTCTGCAAAAACAGCAGAAACGATAGAAGTAGCTGTAAAGTCTCTACACCAACTTGCCCCAGATCGTACAAAACTAGCTGTTCTAATAGGAACACCTGATGTTTCCTAATGGATTCTTACCATTATCAAACCAAAATCCAATGTGACTGCACTGGATGAACGAGATGTTCATATCCAGAAGCAGTTAAACTATCACCAGAATAAAGCTATCAGAACAAAATTTAAAAAATGCCTTGTACAAATATTATGACTACCTACAACAATACCCCAACAACTGTGGGTGGTCAACAGTGAACCAACTAAAGCGTCAGGAACAGTGGTATATCCCCGAATATAGAGGAAGACAATCTGTACAAAAGCCTGTAGACTCCCTCTGTAAGCAAGAACCTTCTCGATTTAACTCACCCATGTTTGGTGTAGGAAACCCTGACGGATGGTGACGATTGGTCATCAACTATATAGTCCAAAATGAACACTCAGAGCCTAATTCGGCTCAACAGCAGTCATTGCAACAAATGTTGCAAAGATTAACTCATAAAAGGTACAAATCTTGCATAGACCTAGCTAATGGTATTGGTATTGGTTTATTATTGTCACTTGTACCAAGGTACAGTGAAAAACTTGTCTTGCATACTGATCGTACAGGTCAATTCATTACACAGTGCAGTTACATTGAGTTAGTACAGAGTGCGTTGAGGTAGTACAGGTAAAAACAATAACAGTACAGAGTAAAGTGTCACAGCTACAGAGGAAGTGCAGTGCAGGTAGACAATAAGATGCAAGGTCACAACAAGTTAGATTGTGAGGTCAAGAGTCCATCTCATCATATAAGGGAACTGTTCAGTGGGATAGAAGCTGTCCCTGAGCCTGGCTTCTAGTCACACCCAATTCTTGAAAGTGACAGACAATACACAGCCTTTACAGCCCCCGATGGTTCACAGTATCAGTGGACCAGACTTCCACAAGGTTTTCGGAATAGTCCACAAATATTTTCAGCAGGAGTTATTCAGACACTACAGGGAATACCAGATATTTGTGCATATGTAGACGATGTATACTGCACATTGGAAGAGCATTTAACACAAATTGAGACTGTCATTAAGAAATTGACAGACAGAGGCTATGTAATTAACACTAAAAAAAACTCTGCCGAACAGACATACATTTCCAAGGCGCGTGAATTACCAATGAAGGACATGGCTTAACCCCTGAATTTAGACAGGTCGCTCAAGTGTGATATCCAAAGACCCTAAAAACTTTATAATCAATTTTAGACTTACTCTATTATGCTAGGGCTTTCATTCTTGACTGTGCCCGATTAGCAAAACCATTGTATGACAGATGTACTCCAAAGAATGAAAGATCTTTATGCTTACTACAGTATTATTCAGTGCTGCTTTACTTACCATTTGCTTTTTTGCAGATGAAGTAGCGTTTACCACAGAGATTACCTCATCTGGCTCAGATACCCTTAAACTTAATGAGTCATAAAATATTAGATCTAGGAGATCAGTGAGGAATGATGATTCTAATTCAAATGTCACCAAATAGTTCTTACCCCTTGGCCATTCATGGACCAATATACTGGAACCTTTAATCCTTGTCTCTGGCAAAGTGATTGTTCCCGTCCACTTAAATATTCATTCTGACCGTGTTGCAGAAGAAATCAACATAGACACATGGGAAAGCAAGGAATCACTTGTGAGAATAAGATAAGATATCTCTATTAGTCACATGTACATCGAAACACAAGTGAAGTACTCTTTTGCATAGAGTGTCTGGGGGCAGCCCCACGCTACCGGCACCAACATAGCATCCCCACAACTTCCTAACCCGTACGTCTTTGGAATGTAGGAGGAAACCCACGCAGTCACAGAGAAAACATACAAACTTCTGACAGACAGTGGCTGGAACAAAGCCCGGGTTGCGGGTGCTAAGCCCGGGTTGCTGGTGCTGTAATAGCATTATGCTAACCACTACACTACCGGTCACTACCAGTTAATGATACCTTGACAAAACTGAAAGATTCCAGCCCAGATGTTGAAGGTAAACTAACAGAGGAATCGCCTGACATTGATCCCTTACACTTAAAAAGAAAAATATAGACACTGCTATGTTGTTGAATGGACCCAGTCATGGAGACATGACATTAACATTATTAGAAACATAGAAAACCTATAGCACAATTCAGGCCCTTCGGCCTACAAAGCTGTGCCGAACATGTCCCTACCTTAGAAATTACTAGGCTTACCCATAGCCCTCTATTTTTCTCAGCTCCATGTACCTATCCAAAAGTCTCTTAAAAGACCCTATTGTATCCACCTCCACCACCGTTGCCGGCAGCCCATTCCATGCACTCACATCTCCTCTATACCTATTCCCCAGCACCTTAAACCTATGTCCTCTTGTGGCCACCATTTCAGCCCTGGGGAAAAGCCTCTGACTATCTACCCGATCAATGCCTCTCATCATCTTATACACCTCTATCAGGTCCCCCCTCATCCTCCTTTGCTCCAAGGAGAAAAGGCCGAGTTCCCTCAACCTGCTTTCATGAGGCATGCTCTGCATTCCAGGCAGCATCTTTGTTATTAGACTAGAGATTGTGAGAAATCATTCTTTAATGACGATTCTTTCATGTTAGACAGATATCTTGTTGTGCTTTCCCTTTACAGCAAACAAATACATGAACATACTTGTTACAAAGACTTTAGACATTTTTATTTCCCCAACTATGGCCACTATTCCACTCCCTTGTCCAATGTTAATGGTAACATGACAATTTTCTGCATTATTGGTTTATCTTCTAACTGGTTCAGCAAAGCCCTTGATCCAGATTTTGCATGGGAAGATAAGATGAAAAGATGCACTGAAGCAGAAGTGCTCCTTCTGTTGAAACCTGAAAGGACTGAAGTTTTTTCAACTTCCGCTTTTTGTATACCAAGTCCAGTCTGACTCCGCTGAGTCCAATGCCCCATCTGCGGCACCGTGGATTATCTCTCATCTGTCTGCTTTGGTGTACTCTACCTCACCCTCGCATTTTACCTGTTCCTCAGGTTCAGCCTCAACCCCGAGAGAGTGAACAGCAGGGACCACCCTCACCACATTATCCTTGCTCCTCTCCTTTTCCTAGTCCTGATCACTAAAGTTGCGTACGGCTATGCACATTCCTCGCCTCATCTTGAGGGCGTGGTCAGGATGCGTCTGTCATGAATAATCGGTCTAATAACACAATCCCATGAAAAGATGAGCCGACAAACATTTTCTACTCACCTATTTGGATATTACATATTTATTTTCTAACATGGGTAACTTTTTATATAATATGGTTTTTACGACTTTATATAATGTACTTTGTTAATATGTTGTTTACTGCTAATGATGGCGTTATACCATCATGGTTTACCCCACTGACTTTTATATTCAAACCAATATGTCTTATTATATCTTGTGCGTTATGTTTTACAGTGGTAAAAGACTTACCAGGAGGCGAAAAATGGCTACCCCTGGGGAATGCTACACTCCTGATGGCCTTTTTACCTATTTTGTTGTGACTTCTTCAGAAAAGGTGATGTAACCCTATGGCATTCAAGTCCTACAAAGCATTATATTGTCACAAAGTAGAATTATTTGGATGTATTTTGTTTCTTACTTACTGTTTGGGTATAGGCATTTATTGCGTATGTGGTACGCCTACAATGCAACAGGTAGGACTGCTAGGCCTACCGATACTGCCATTTGTGTCATATTTAATGTTACAAGAACAATCTATATACTTGGTTGACAAAATCCCACAGCCTGATGGAACAGACTGGGTTGCCCTTGCTCAGGTAGAGATTTCTGGAAAAACACGAAAGTTGGGAAGATGTATCATTTTTTTCCCCATCAGGCCCAATTCTAATGAGGTAAAGGAGGGAGACCTGGACATTTATATCCAGAGTCCAGAATCACCCAAATGGGAAGAAACTGCAGATGGTATGGTTGGTATCAGAATGCCAAGCCACAGCACACCCTTGGGAGGGACATTCTAACGCCTTATTCTGGTCACTTAACAAGAGTACTGTCCCCTTCCTTACCTCAGTACACATGTAACGGTAACCTGCCTCTATAAATGTTTTTACCCTATACTTACACTGTCGAATCACGTAATTGGTGAGTCTATTTTCTACAAACATAAGATTACTAATCCATAGGCAAAAGAAGATAGCAATATACAATCTAAGGAAACAAAAATCAGTAATTTGCTTACAAGATTCATTTCAGAAAATCTAAATAAAAATTGAGCACAGCATCCAAAGAAACACAAACACATGTGGAAAGGAATGAACCATCTTCAGCTCAATAAAAAACATTACCAGCTGATGAGATTAACTAATGGTAACAAAGACAGTGATTCAAATTTGCATAAAGACAACATCGAGAACTGGTTGTGAAGAAGAAAGATTTTATAGATGGACTAAAAACGGACTTGTAACATGAACATTGGTGCATTGTTGTCACGTGTTTATAAAATGATTGGTGGTAAAAAAAATCCTCTGCGAGTTCAGAAATGTGTGCAGCTGAGATTAAGGAAGTGAATACTCTTACAAGGAGATCACACAGAAACCCTTATATAGGGAAGTATTTAATGAGTCCTTTGAGCATCCAATCAAGGAAAGCTCCTCTGGTACTGGTAGCCTACTGGAACAGTTGGCGGAGTGATAATCTGCCCCTAGGAGGAATCTTGGCAGGAGTCTGATCTTGAACCTAGTTTTCCGAAGAACTAGCTGGACTAGAAACCTTCACTTAGCAAGAGGGGGTGTGATGGATATTCACTTTCCAGGCCTAGTCAACATGGTTTTGTGAAGGGGAGGTCCTGTCTGACCAACCTATTGGAGTTTTTTGAAGAAATCACAGGTAGGGTGGATAAGGGAGAGGCGGTAGATGTTGTGTATTTAGACTTTCAAAAGGCCTTCGATAAGGTGCCTCACAAGAGACTGATTAATAAGATGAGAGGTCATGGAATTATGGGCAGGGTAGCAAAATGGGTGGAGAATTGGCTGGTTGGCAGGAAGCAAAGGGTGGAAATAAAAGGATCTCGTTCTGGTTGGTTACCGGTTACTAGTGGTGTGCCGCAAGGGTCGGTGTTGGGGCCTCTCCTTTTTACCTTGTACATCAATGATTTGGATGATGGAATAAATGGTTGTGTGGCTAAGTTTGCGGATGACACCAAGATAAGTGGAGGAGTAGGGAGCATAGAGGAAATAGAAAGAATGCAGAGGGACCTAGACAGTTTAGGAGAATGGGCAAGGAAATGGCAGATGAGATTCAATGTTGAGAAATGTGCAGTTGTACACTTTGGAAGTAGAAATAAGCGGGTAGATTATTATCTAGAAGGAGAGAAGATTGATAGTGCGGTAGTACAAAGGGACTTGGGGGTACTCGTACAAGATACCTTAAAAGTTAACCACCAGGTTGGATCGGTGGTTAAGAAAGCGAATGCTATGTTGGCATTCATCTCGAGAGGTATAGTGTATAAAAGTAAGGAAGTGTTGATGAGGCTCTACGGGGCGCTAGTGAGGCCTCATTTGGAATACTGTGCGCAGTTTTGGGCCCCGCATCTTAGGAAGGATGTGCTGACGTTGGAGAGGGTTCAGAGGAGATTTACGAGAATGATTCCAGGAATGAAAGGGCTTAAGTATGATGAGCGTTTGTCGGCTCTTGGACTGTACTCACTGGAGTACAGAAGGATGAGAGGGGACCTCGTAGCGACATTTAAAATGTTGACAGGTAAGGATAGAGTAGATGTGGCTAGGCTGTTTCCCTTGGTGGGCGTGTCCAGGACCAGAGGGCACAATCTTAGAATTAGAGGGTACAGTTTCAAGACAGAGATGAGGAGAAGTTTCTTTACCCAGAGGGTGGTGAAATTGTGGAACTCCTTGCCACGCACAGCAGTGGAGGCCAGATCAGTGGGGGTATTCAAGGAGGAGATAGACAGATATCTAAATAGTCAGGGTATCAAGGGATATGGGGATAAGGCTGGCAAATGGGATTAGAATAGTTTTTTTTTCTCTCTTTTTTTCCCACCCCATTTCTTTTTCCCTTTTCCTTGGAGCAGACTCGATGGGCCGAATGGCCTGCTTCTGCTCCCTTATCTTGTGATCTTGTGAAAGGCTTATTGCTAACCTCAGCTTTTTAGCACAGCAGCATGACCTGTCCAAAGGTTAACAAGTGGTTGCTCATTAAGCTAAAATCTCTTTTGCAAAAATAGCAGAAATTGTCCAAGGCTCAAGATGTTTGTTGTTTGCTAAGTTAAACTTCTAACCAATACTTTCTGCTCAGTCTCTGAACATAAACAAGAGAACAATGGGATCCACATTTACTTAATTAAACCCTCCAGTTACCTGGCCTGAAAATGTGGTTGAAAAAACATCACACGCCAATGATGTCAACTGAGTGAAAAAACAGTATAAATGTCAGAAAGCAGTCAGGGTAGGGGGGGAATGACAGAGAGAAGGGGTTACAGAAAGAAGACCTAGAATTCATTCCTCCGCCTTTTGTTTTTGTGATGGACGACTTGTTCGTCTGCAACTTCTTGGTATGACTTTTTAGCTTGTAAGAATTGTACTTGTGTTTGGAAATCTTTTGCAAGTTACAAGTCGTTGTTAAGAATTACTTATTAGAATCAAACGTGTTTCACTTAAAATAAACTGTGTTTAAACTGCTTCGTTAGCTGGAAGTATCTTCTCCTTGGTTGGGAGGAGGGAACCACTGCTCGAAATACTGGTTATTTACCTTTCCGTAGAGACTAAAGTAGTGAAGTAAACTAGACCTTGAAGTGTAGGTTGATACAGTATAATCTCCCTATAGTGAGGGTACTCATAGATACTTATGCCAGATAGAACTTAAAGTCTTGACTTAAGTTTAGAGCTCTTGGGTGGTACACACAATATCGTCGCAAATGCATATCCTTAGCTTCCATTCGGCTTCTCTGTCATTACAGTGACTCCATCTCTCTATGGTATGTTAGAGTTCAGACAGTTTATCACTGGATGGTACCCTCTTCTACTCCTTCTCTTGGAATTACTTTTCAAACTCTCTCTTCAATTCCTCAGCAAATGAAGCATAACGTGATACTACTCAGGCATGAGCTGCTAAGTGGCAAGTGACATTCATACCATAAAATTTCATGGCATTACTCTCGCTGAATCCCCTACCACCAGTAACTTGGGTTTCACCATTGACTGTAAGTTCCACTGGACCAACCATATAAATACAATGGCTACAAGAGAAAGTCAAAGACTTGCTACCCTCCAATGAATGACTTACCATTTGACACCCCAAGGTTCTTCCTATCATCTGTAAGAAACAAATCAGGAGAGTGACAGAATAATCTCAACTTGCTTCAATGAAAGCCATGCCAACACCATCCAGTCAAAGCAGCTAGCTTAACTAACACACAAACACCCTGAACGTTCATTCTCTCCACCACCAACACACAGTGGTCCAGTGTGTATCATCTACACAATGCAGAACAGTCACTTGTCCAAGCACTCCAACAGCACCTCTCAAACCCTCGACCTCCACCATCAAGAAGGATGAGGGCAGCAGGTACAAGTTCCATTCCAAGGAGCACATTAAGTTCCATCCTGAGTTGGAAATATATCATCAGTCCTTCATCATCACTGGGTCTAATTGCTAGAACTCCCTTTCCAACAGCACTGTGAGAACACTTCCGCCAAAAGGACTACAATAGTTCAAGAAAGGTGGCTCTTCTCAAGGACATTTAAGCAAAGGCAAAAAATGCTGTCCTAGCCAGCAACGCCCATATTCCAGAAACATTTTAAAAAATCGATTGGTACTTTATATGGGCTGGACAGGGACCGATCATTAGATTCACTTGGGGTGAACAGAGATGTGCTATTCAAAGTCTTCAATGCATCCAATTGCTTCAAAGTTTTCTAGGTTCCTTTGGATTAGATCTGGTTTAATTCTCATTGCAGTATACTTTTCAATTGTCATCTTATTTCCAATTCTATGTATTGTTTACTGAGGTCAACCTTGGTTCCTCACAACTTCTCAGACCCAGGATAAGATCCTTCCCTTCCTGTCAACTACCACATGCAGTTAACCTATTTCCCTTTGTGCACCCCTCTGATTTGCATCATTTTGTGTCGGAAAATCTTGCCTCCTCCTACGCTGCCAACGTGACATTGATTTGTTTCATTTTCCTTCTTTCAAATTTTCAGGGAAGATATATTGGTATAGCCAGGATGATGTAATGCTGCATTCCTGAATCCAGTTTTATCTTTTGATTGTAAGTTGGTTTCACCTGCTTTTATAGAAACTGACACTTCCAGTCACTCCAACATACAAGATATCCTCCAGTTCTGACATTATCCAGGGCATGGACAATTTGGTTTTGTGGCTGCTCTGTTGCTCCTTTCACTCTTTCTTCGACATATTCTCTGTGTGTTTTCAGTTTCGATTTGAACTCCTCCCACTAGTTGTGCTTGCCCCATAATCTGCAGCTTGGTCTATCTGCAGACACTTTACCCCTGTGAGCTCAGTTAGTCATCCACAACTCCTGCACATTCTTTTAGTCTTGTTTGCAATATTTTGTTTCTGTTGACCTAGAGATTGGCTGTTAAGCAGTTAATATCTTTGTCCATCTACATGTGGCTTCGTGTGCTCTTGCCGTATCTGTAGACTGTTCTATAGCTAGTTCCTCATTTCCAGTTAAACCTATCTGTGGATGAAGGATATTCTCCACTGGCCTTTCAGTCCATTCCCTTAATTCATATTTAATGGCTGTGATTCTGAACTTCTTCTAGAAAATCATCAATAGGCTCTCCTGCTTCCTGCTTCACGGACTTTGGGACCATATATCTATGGATTCAATGATTTGATTTTGACTTAAACTGCGTGTTTGAATTCTTCAAAAGTCCTGTCAAGACCTTTTCTCTCTAATTTATTTCCCAAGTGCTGAAAAGATCCAATTGTGGTCTCTCCTATCCACAAAAGATGTACCTGACCTTCTGTCCGTTCCTTATGCCTTTCAGAAAAATGTGAACGCCAGTTTACATTTTTGCATAAAATTTTCTGGACATCCCAAAATCACATTGGCACTGTGCAACCATCGCAGACATCTTTCATACACTCAGCGATACACAAAGGAAGAGGCCAGACTTTTCCCCCTGGAACAGAGGAGGTTAAGAGGGCACATGATTGAGATATATAAAATTGAGGAGTATAGATAGGGTAGACTGCAGGTAAATAGAACTAGATACAGGTAATACAGGTAAATACAGGAAAATAGAACTTAATACAGGTAATAGAACTAGAGGACATAGATTTAGAGTAAGGGGCAAGAGATTCCAAGGGAATGTGAGGGACACCTTTTTCACCCAGAGAGTTGTGAGTACCTGGAATACACTGCCTGAGAGAGTAGTCCGAAGCAGAATCACTAACAGTATTTAAGAAGTGTCTAGATGAACACTTGAATCGCCTTGGCATAGAAGGCAACAGGGTAGGTGCAGAAAGATGGGATTAATACGGCTTGGTGTCCACTGGTCGGCTTATCATTATGGGCTGAATGGCCTGTTTCCATGCTGTATGACTCTATCAATAGAGCAGCCACAAAACCAGAATGTCCATGCCTTGGATAATGACAGAATTGGAAGATATCTTGTATGTTGGAGTGACTGAACGTGTCAGTTCCCATAAAAGCAGGAGAAACCAACCTACAATCAAAAGATAAAACTGGATTCAGGAATGCAGCATTACATCATCCTGGTTATACCAATAGATCTTTCTGAGAATTTGAAAGAAGGAAAATGAAACAAATCAATGTCACATTGGCAGTGTAGGAGGAGGTAAGATTTCCCAACTCAAAATGATGAAAATCAGAGAGATGCACAAAGGGAATTAGGTTAACTGCATGTAGTGTTTGATAGGAAGGGAAGGATCCTATCCTGGGTCCAAGAAGTTGTGAGGAACCATGGCTCATCTCAGTAACCACAACAGATGAGCATTTTTTTAATCAGAGTCAAATCCAATATTTAACTTCTATACATTTGTGATGGAATTTTACTCACAATAATGCTACCATCAGATTACATTGGTTGATCCCAGAGCTCTGTTAAGACTTGTTTTAAAATTCAAATCTGTGGTTAACATTGTGTTTATTTTCAGACTGTAGGCCAGTTACGCTGAGAGATACAATGTGTATACAATTTACATAGTGATGCCTGTAACAATGTAGATTCCTGCTCATTCTTGCAATTGATGTAACAGGCAGTCTGGAAGAAAGAGGTTTACAGCAGATGATGGGAGGGATTTTCCAGGAAGGATCAAGGCCTATGGCTGGCAGGGAAGGGGGAGCAGGTAGTGGGTGTGGATCAGGGCATTATCAGGGACCTTGGGGATTGGAAATTGGTTGGATTGAAAAAGCATTGAGAGATTGCGGGGGTGGGGGGGGGTGGGGGTGTTTGTGGGCAAGAAGACTGGGAGTTCTGGGATTGGGGATCAGATGGTCAGAACATGATCAATATCCAGGGGAGGAGGAACTCAGTTCCTTGTTGGGAGTGATCACAAGTGTCTTGTCATAAGGAGCCACAATAGGTCACTAGAACATGGTTGTTGCAGACAACAGTACACACTCCTGGAACGACTTGGTCTAAAAACCCCCTCAATACCTCAAAAGGAGCTTTGTGTGGAGATGGCATCATCATGCACATGACTAATGTGGATATTGCATTGGACCTCAAGAGCAACATATGCCCAAATGTACCTTCTTGAATTTCCAGAGTAAAATGACCCAGAAATGACCATAATCATGTTTCATTCCAGGAAGGATTGACCTTCAATTGAACAACACTTAAAAAAATACAGCAAAAATATAAGAATTAAAAGCTGGAGTTGGCATGTGGCCTTTCAAGCCTGATCGATCACTTATCAAGATCATGGCTGATTTTACACCTCAGTGCCATTATCTTACATTATCCCATATCTTTTGATTCCCTTAATATTGAGAAATCTTTCATATCTGTTCTGAGTTAACTCTGACTGAGCCTCCATAGCCGTCTGAAATAGAGAATTCTAAAGATTCACCACCCTCTATGTGAAGAAATTACTCCTCACCTTCTTCCAAAGTGGCCTACCACTTATTCTGAAACTGAGAGCCCCTGGTTCTAGACTCTTCAGTCAGGAGAAATATCCTCACTGAATCCATCCTGTTGAGCCTTGTAAGAATGTTGTAAGTAAAGAGACTAAAGCTGCACAATACTCCAGGTGCATTCTCACTAATGTTTATTATAATTGTGGTAAGATACCTTTACACCTGTATGCAAATCTTCTCACAATAAAAACCAAGTCTCCTTGCATCCTTTTCAGTATACATAATCTTGCCTAGTTTTGTACCTTCAGCAAACTAGAAGGTACAACATTTGGTTCCCTCAGTCATTGACATAGATGGTGAGTAGGTGGAGCCCAAGCACTGATCTCTGTTGTATCACACTAGTCACAGCCTGCCAACTTGAGAAAAACTCATTTATTCTTTTTACTTTCTCCATCATACAGTACTTATACATAAGAATACCCTCAATTCCATGTGCTCTAACTTTATTGACCAATATTTTGTATGTAACCTTATCTAAAGCCTCTGAAAATGTTGGTATGCCTCACTCATTGGTTCTTCCTTGTATATTCTACCAGTCACATCTTCATAGAACATCAACGGATTTCCCATTTCATAAATCCTTGCCGACTCTGTTCAAATCTATTATTATTTTTACGTGTTCTGTGATTACATCCTTCATTTTCAATTCCAGAATATTTCCTGCCACTGACAGGCTAATGAGTTAGTTTTCTCTCTCCCTCCTCTCTTAAATAGTGGGGTCACCTTTGCTGCCTTCCAATCTACAGGAGCCTTTGGAGAATCTATAGAATTTTGAAAGAAGATAACAAATGCATCTAGTTACAGTATAGACACCCGTTTCAAAACCCTGGGTGCTGATCCTCAAATCCTCACGATTTATTGGCTTTTTGTCTCACTAGCTGCTCGTAAACAATATTTTTATTAATACAAAGCTCCTCAATCTTACCAGACCCTTCTGTAATATTTCTGGCATGTTTTGGGCATTTTCTTCCATGAGAACAGACACAAAGCATTTGTTTAATTTTCTATATTTCTTAATTCCCTGTTATAGATTCTGCCATGTCCATGGTTGGGGGACCCACATTTGGCCTGACTAGTCTTTTCCTCTTTACATAGCTATAGATTACTTAAAGTCTGTTTCTATATTCTTCACCAGTTTGCTCTCCCTTCCCTTCATTTATCAATTTCTTTGCCTTTCTTTGTTGAGTTCTAAAAATCCTCAGTCTACTGCTACGACCGGCAAATTTTAAGCCTGTTATTTTTATTTTAATACCAAATTTGATTCCTCCTGTCAGCCATGATTTGTCCTGTTGTGCTTCTGTGCCTTAAAGGAATGTATTTGATCTGTGATCATTCCTCTGTGCCTGTATTTCCTCTTAAGGCTAAGTTGCATGGTGCGGGCAAGTATTAAAGTCTCCCTAGTCAATCATGGGAGCAGGAGGAACTGAGTTCAAAGTCAAAGTTGAGTTTATTGTCATATGCACAAGTACATGTGTGCACAGGTGCAATAAAAAAACTTACTGGCAGCAGCAGCATCACAGGCACATAGCAGCAGATAAGCAGCATTCACAAGAAAGACAAAACTATACATAACTTTTACAAGAAGGAACATCATTAGAACAAAAAGAAAAGTTCCCTGAAAGCTTAAAGCAGTTGAAGGGACTTTCTTCTTGGGAGAGCTGGTGAAAAAAAGAAGGGAAGCCCAAGTGTCAATAAGCATCACAGAAGCATGTAATATATCAATAAATGTCCTGCAATGCTTCCAACGTGTAATATTACCAGAAATTATCTTAAAAAGGCACAGCAAAAATAGTTCGTAGCGACAGAGAAAAGAAAACTCCCTGAAATTCATTAAAAGTGGATCTAATCACTGAAGAACACTCTTACTCAATGGCAGAAGTAAGCAACTGATGTGAACAGAATTTTAGACAGGATTTATTCCCTATATGTTTTCAATTCCTGCCTCCTCCTCTTTTGTTTACCTAAATTCAGGCAGTAAGCAACTGATGTGAACAGAATTTTAGACAGGATTTATTCCCTATATGTTTTTAATTCCTGCCTCCTCCTCTTTTGTTTACCTAAATTCAGGCACGGAGTGGCTGCTTTCCCAAAGTTTAAATCATACATAGGGGAGAGAGTAATGTCTGGATGACGTCATCATGGCCTATGTCCTGTTTTAACCAGGCTGTCTTAATCTCTAATTTAGGCTTCTGTTCACCAATCCTGATCTCCATTTAAATTCAGCCCTTTCCTCTCCCTCACTTGTCATTCCCTTGAGTCTTACAGCTGTTCCCACTGTGTTGAAAAGGTGCAAGGAAGAATAGATATTAGTGCCATATTTGCAAGAAGTTGTTCCACCTTTTGGAGTTCTGCCCATCGTTTTGCTCTTCAGGGGTGGATTTCTGAGTGAACAAATAGCCTGTGGCACTTTCATTTCTATGGGCCTGGACTCTCCCGAGTGTTGGAAGAAGACGAGCTGAGAAGCAATACAGTGAGGTACATGCTTGGATTTCCATACAGAGCCCAGAGTAATGCTTTCTGTGTTCAGAAATCAGGAGATCCTCCACAGTATACTTCAGAGTACATATCCCTCATACTCATTGTTTGCTCTGCATTTTTGCTGTATAAAATGGTCTACGTAAGGAGATTCCGAGGTTGGTTTCTCCATCTGGTTTAATAAAAGGAAAGGATTGTGTGAAGATGATGTTAACTGAGGATTCCACCCTGATGACTGCAAAACAGAATCCAAGTACACCCTGTGAATGAGATCTCCTGTCCTGTTGAATAACTACGATTGTCAAATTCCCAGAACGTATTCTTACTCACTTCACATAATTTACACATCCATTCCAAAATATCACATCCCATCCTTGTCTCTAAAAGGCCCTGTATAATCTTTGGGAGCTGCATTACAGCAACTTCTACAGTGCCATCACACATACGTGGCTGGCAGCAGCAAACCTTTTGGTTCACTATTTCTGCTGACACAAATTCGTCCCTTCAAATAACAATGAAATGAGAAATATTAGATATCCAGGTAAATAACTGGCAAATCTGTTCAGAGTTAAAGATAGCTTTTTCTAATGGAAAAGATATTTTTTTGAAAAAATCAAAGTGAAAGACTTTTAGGCAATGACAGACCAAATGAGGTAAATTTAAACCCAGCACAAATTGCACAGCCTGCATCTAATCTGATATGAATGTGTCTGACACACAAAGGGAGTCTTGTTCACTTGGACAGATAGTTAATGTTAGGTTGCTTGCCCATGGCTACAAGTGGTTCACAGGTGTTCCCAAAGATAAACAGCTGGTGTGTGCTTCAATTTGAACAGCTCAAAGAAGTACTCTGCCTCCAGGTTGTTTGCTGGGGTTGTGTGTGAGATGGAGTAAGATGGGGAGTGGGGGGTTGGCGGTGGGGGAACGGAATGTGGTTAGTGGAAAGAAAAATGAGCAAAAGCAATAAATAGGAGACAGTCTGCTTGAGAAGTAACACAGTTCAGACGATTTTGTTCCATCTATCTGCCTCACATGACTGCGTGTATCATTACTTGACACACCCACCGTTGCAAAAAAAGTAGTGAAATGTAAGAAAAACAATGAGCATTTCAAACACTGACAGTGGTTAAGAATTTTCGATTTCCTGCTAACATCTGCCAGTTTTGACATGTGTGTTCTGAACATCTGGAAAAGACTGAACTTAATTCTTGGCCAATTGCATAAAGCAGCACCCCAGGTTACAATTCCAAAATTTTCAAACTGAAGTTCAGCAGTAAATAAAAAGATATAACACACACACACACACACGCACACACACACACACGCACACACATGCACGTAATACATATAACATCCTTCAGGACAACCCAAGGCACTGTATCATAAATGAACTTCTTTGGAAATGTGCTCATAGTATTTACATGCATTACCCCGATCAAACTTCCAGGCCTTTTAAATCATGCACCACCATAAAATACACTTTCCCAGGTTCAAAAGAGCAATTTGCAGTTAAATCCAGGTTATCTTCCCTAATTTTCAAACGAGGGGAAGGAAAAGCGGATTATTTTCCTCCTATCCTCCTTTTCCGATTAATAGCAATGGCTCTTTAGGCAGTGGTCCCTCGTGTGATGGCAGCTCTCTGGGTTCTTTCCCAAATGGCCATGGAGCTACTTACCAGCTGCACTGTCTGCAGACAGCAGCGGAACATCTCCAGATTGTTCTTCTCTCCAGGACTTATTGCATAGTGAACAAAACTGGGAATCCTGGATTTATCCCATATTCCTGTAAAATGAGGTGAATTCTTCCTACAGCCCTACTGGAAATGAGTATAATGATAATGGATAGGTTAGCTATTGCTACATAATGAATCATAGGCAATGATCTGGTGCTGCTGGCATTTCATCAGTAGATGAACAAGGGAGCTGCAGAGCCTTAAACGTGGCAACTTGATCATTTTGAAATCAGGGGAGGAACCAATGAAGGTCAATCTGAATGTGATGGACCACAACAACTTTACCAATAATGAGAATCAAATCTATAACCAGTTGAAAGTTTTTCATGTAGTACAAACTTCCTGAACTGATACACCTACATCCTCCATCAGTTGGAAAGCACACTACCTTCTTTGTGTCTTCTTGCTATTTTTAAGCTCACGTACAGATATCTATCACTGAATTCTCCTGGGTTAGCCATTAATGCAACTGCAAAATAAAAACAGAAAGTGATGGAAATACTCAAACAGCCTGGCAGCATGTGAAGAGAGAAACAGGGTTAATCTCAGAGTTAAAACAGAGTCAAACAGAGAACATCTTCCCTTTGATGCTGCCTGACCTGCTGAGTATTTCCTGTGTTTTCTGGCTTTCTTTCAGATTTCCAGCAAGTTTTTGCGCAGTTTTTGCTTTTGATCAATTCATGTGTCTCTACAGCACCACTCCATCAGTACCACCTCTCCAAGGCCTATAGAATTCACACTGTGCTCTTCTCTTCTGACCACAATGCTGGAGTGAGCCCTGTAGCTGTATTCCCAGCCTTTTTGTTGCTGTTAATGATAAAGTATGCACATTACTTACCGTGGATTTGTTAACATGTTTTAATTTATGAATGACTAATAATTTTAAAAGTGGAAAGATAGAAAAATTAACAAGTGTTGATGATTGGGGATGAAGGTGTATTTTGAGTGCATTGTTTCCCTTGGCTCCATTTGATTGCAAATTGGATCATTGCTTTCTGCTAATGTATGCTAGGCTTTAGCCCATGAGCTCTGTGTTTGAAGAAGAAACAAGCTGCAGTTTAAATTGACAGAAAATGTGCAGTGCAGGATAAGAAGTTGGCATGATAGGAAAAGTCTGTTGGCAGTTGGCTACCCTGATGGTTGGATTCCAGACGGGTTATGGATAAGGACATGTAGTGTAAAGCAGTTGGCATATCAGTCAAGTATAATGGCCACCGCCCTATCCGTCTGAGACCACTGTTTTTAGTTTAACTACAACAGTCAACAACTCCAGAACTATCTGACTCCACCACTTCTTTAATAAGGTCCTCCATGCCCCTATAGCGCCTGTCAACCTTTTTGCTTCAATTACTTATTATTCAGCAAGTTAAGTTCTTTGGTGCATTTCTAGCTAACCAAATAGTTCTTTACTTTTTAATCTTATTTTAACCTAACCTTTTGTCCATTCACTGTGGTTGAACCATCTGGGTTTTCAATATATATTCATATTTCATTGCAAACACATTTTTATAATTACCTCTTTATATCATCACTCATATTATAGGTTCTCACCCATCTGGAATCAGATTATAACTTGATCTCCAGACTACATAATGATAGATAAAGCTGCTTTTTGTATCTGTCTCAATGTACTCCTTTAGATTAAAGATCTCCCTTAAAGATATTTTCTCTACCTCTCCTTTATGATCTCATTTGAATTCCCCTCCAATGCATACTTACAGATAGGCAAACAGATGAATGTAATGACTGGTATAGAAATGAGTCAGAAACCCAAGTAGGTATCAGGGGCATTTGTGATCATAGCAAAGATCTCCTCTCAGGGCTGCATTAGGGACATCATGTGGGTTCAGTTGCCCCAAGATTGGGGTGGGGTGGGGGGGTTTGGAATTCAGGCAGTGTTGGGGTGTGTGTGTGTGTGTCCATCTGAGCAAGATGGATGAGAACACGAGTTAGTTCAAACAATACTATACAGTCCTGACATATTTCCTCCATATATAAAGCTATTCATGGTGCAACTTATTTAAGCTGCACTGCTGGATAGGTTAAAGCTTGCTGAACATCCCTTGCGATTCAACAATTGGTGTTTTGTTGAACAAATTAATTAACAGTTTCCTAGTCCATAACCTATCAATGACGTACATGAAGGGTTACTCCAGATAATTTTCAACAGCTGACAATGACTTGATATGCCTAAATTATATCTTGTATTACTGGCTTAATTTCAAGTGTTGCAACAAGAATGCATACCACACAGTCTGACTGTTAGGGAGTAACTAACAGCTTAAAGCAAAGGTGTGGCAATGTAAGGAGAAACAACACAAATGTTTTCACAAGCTGCATGCATTTTTCTATTTTAATCTTTAGGTGTACTAAGGATCTGAATATTTAAAAAGCAAGTCACACTCTCAATATCCCCTACCATTTAGAAATGGACCATTAAAAAGGATTATCATCATCCCTGGCTCTTTTCAGTCCCTTTCTTCTTATCCCAGTAGTTTTCCCCTTTCCCTTCCAACTACCCTGAAGGTACTAACTTTTGTGGGCAGTCCTTCCTCGTACTTCACATGGCATTGTTCTGGATCTGCACTGTAGCTGCAGGCAGTAAACGGTAACAGGCTCGAATGGCATCCAGTTCTGACCTTGTGGGACAACAAGGGTCAAATCTATTGCCAGTAAAGCAGTGGGCATTATACCAGTGTGACTGCATCTTGGTTGGCTGCTTATGAGGAGTGGTGGAGGCACAACATGCAACTGTTTCTGGATAACAAGCCAAGCAGGAACTTTAATTCATTCTCCACAGCAAGGCCGATTTTATTGCGTTATCACTACATTTCTTTGAGGTGTTGCTGGCCAAGGTCCTGGGCCAAGAACCCCAGCAGATCTGACCTGCTCCTCCTCATTGATCAACCTGTATGCTCGTGTTCTCTGTGACATCTAGGCTGCAGAGTCCATGGGAGGCAGGAGCCAACACAGCTCCAGACAGCAATCCATGACTTCAACTCAGATTTCATTCCAACACTAGGCCAATAATCAGCATGCACCTGAACCTATTTAAGCCAGAGGCATAATCTCTCAGGGTACCCAGTTTCATGAAATTGCCTCAGCTAGGATTCTACCCCAGCAAAGGAACCTCAAAAGGTGATGTCTACTCACTGGAAGGTGTGTCCGAGGATGATCAGGAGGAGGAGCCCTGGGTAATTTCCCCTTCCCTGGCTGAAACCCTGAGACTAATGGCAGCTGAACATCTGTCGTTCCATCTGACATTAGATAAACTGAGCAGTGATCAAAACTATTTCGGTAATCTTTTTGTTTTATTCCAGGCTTCCAGGATTTGCAAAGTATTTGCAAAACTATGGCATTTTTGTTGCTGTAACTCCAGTAGTGCTTTGGACCACCAGCCCCCAGAAATCTGCTTTATTTACAGATTACTTTTATATTACAGTAAAGTCTTAATAGCTTACTAGGCTTGCCATTAGGCAGGGAGAACTAAGACTCATTATTAATCCAAGTAGGTGGTCCTCATTATGTTATGGATGATCCTTCAATGTCCACTCTCTGTCTGCAATAACTTCTCCAGTCAGTTCCCCTGATAATGTACATAGAACATTACAGTACAGGCCCTTCGGCCCATGATGTTGTGCCAACATTTTATCCTGCTCTAAGATCTATCCAACCCTTCCCTCCCACATAACCCCCCACTTCTCTATCATTCATGTGTCTACCTAAGAGTCTTTTAAATGTCTCTAATGTATCTGCCCCCACAGCCTCTGCCGGCAGTGTGTTCCACGCACCCACCACTCTCTGTGTAAAAAACTTACCCCTGACATCCCCCTTATATCTTCCTATATTCACCTTAAAATTATGTCCCCCCCATGTTAGCCATTGTTGCCCTGGGAAAAAGTCTCTGACTGCCCACTCGATCTATGCCTCTTATCATCTTGTACACCTCTATCAAGTCACCTCTCATCCTCCTCTCCAAAGAGAAAAGCCCTAGCTCACTCAACCTATCCCCATAAGACAATGTAACTGTGTGACATGTTAGACTAAATATGTATCAAAACAAAATCAGATAAATTATTCTTTCCTCACCAAGGATGCTAAAGCACCAAACATGACTCTCAATGAGAGGGGGATTTTTGCTTCTTCTTTGGGTAAGAGGTAAATGGGAGATCATTCTCAGGTCACTCTCACATGTTCGGAGCCAAAGGAACAACACTCAGCAGAGATCAGCATTGGCTTGGTTGGCAGTATCAATAAGACCAGGGAAAGAAACCAAAAAAGAGGTAAGTTTTACTGTCAGCCTCAGGTGACAATCAAAATATTCCTTACAATAATGTTGTGCATTGACTGGAAAATGTCATGGACTAGACAACAGGGTTCAAATCTCACCCTCAGTGGAAAAAAAAGCCTGATATTTGGGTGACTATATCCATCCTTCATTGAAAGGACGGAATTCCACGCGCCCCCCCCAAAAAAAAATAATGGCCTTAAGATGATACATCTAATTTAATGGGGCCAGATTTTGCAATGTAAATTATGGGAGGCAGCAGAGAGACACCTGTCTCGCAGCACCAAATACACGTAAGTATCAAAACAGATTCAGTGTTGTCCCCTGGTATTTGCCTTCATGTCAGATCCCAAGTGACTGAAATACATTGGAGATTTTCCAAGCTTTTAAACCTGGAATCATTTGGTTCAACCAATCTATGTTGGTCAACATCATCTACACAAGCATTATCACTAATTCTGGGTGCCTACCTGCTTTGCATTGCTTTTACTTCTCTCACTTTCAATCAGTTCTTTACTCCTATTACTAACATTGGTAAAGTATTCTATGGCCACACAACCTTTGTGTAGAAAAAGTTTCTCCTATTTCCTGTCCTAAATCTTTTTCTTGTAATCGTATTACCAAATCCTCTTATTCTAAACCTCTCAATCATTAGAAACAGTTTGTTTGTATCTAATTTGTCCCATCTTCATTAAGTCAGCCATAATCTTCTTTGTTCTTATGAAAGCAGGTCCCACTTGCCAATTCCTTCTCTGCCTTTGTACTTACAGCGGGCAGGATTCACATGAATCTGCACTGCACCTCAACATTCTTCCTGTAGCTTTGAGCCCAAAACTGCTCACTAGGTGACAACCAAGGTTTTATTTGGATTCACTGTTTGCAACTTTTTATGACAGGGTTCCGTTCCTGTGAATTGTTCATTACCTGAACAATTCAGAAGTCAGAAATGCGGTTGCGAACTGAGTTCCCACCAAGCAGAAGATGCTTAAGCCCCACAGCAGCCGTCAAGTCCATCACACTGCTCTCCCTAACGCTCTTTCATATATACTGGCTGTACCTAAGTCAGGCTCAGTAAACTGGGGAGGACCAGTGAAAATAAAGACAAATGTATTTTTTAATGCTCGTATGCACTTGTGTTTTTAATAAGTTGTGAACCTGAAGCCCCAAATTTCCATTCTCATCCGCATCACCAAGCTTTCCTCCAGACCAACTGCTGCTTTGTTTACCCCTCACAATACTTACTAATTTTTATTTGTCACTCGATACAAGGACTATGGGCTTGGCCAATAATGCCCAACAAAAATTGTCAGAGACCAGTTCAGAGTTAATTACATCGGAGAGTTTGTTGTCACACATAAGCCAGACCAAACGAGGATGGCAAACTTCCTTCCCTGAAGGAAACATTATTCCTGAACAATCACAGACTCCTTTCCTGATAACTAAATCATTGATCAATACAATGGCAACGAGTAGTCTCAAAGCAAAACTTCATGGGATACTGCATCCACATCAAACCACCTTGATGGTTCTTAACTATTACTCTCTATTTTCTCTCTTCCAACCACCTTTTAATCCAATTTGATAACTTTCCCTTAATGTCATGTTCCTTAATCTTTCCTAATAGTTTCTGCACATTCCCTTGTTAAAGGTTTTTGTGAAGACCACTTAAATTTAAAATTTTTAAAATTTTTAAATTTAAATTTTTAAGTTTTTAAAATTTTATTAAATTTTACTTACAGCGTGGTAACAGGCCCTTCCGGCCCAACGAGTCCGCGCAGCCCATTTTAAACCCAAATTAACCTACCCGTACGTCTTTGCAATGTGGGAGGAAACTGGAGCACCAGGAGGAAACCCACGCAGACACGGGAGAACGTATGAACTCCTTACAGACAGCGACAGGAATCGAACCCCGATCGCTGGCGCTGTAATAGCGTCGCGCTAACTGCTACGCTACCATGCCATTCTTACATTGAGAATCCCCCTATCCAACATTGATATAAACCTCTCCAAAATGCAGGTGTGTTTAGCACAATATTTCATTTTAAAATCCTTATTTCTTGCTTCAGATTGTATGTTCTTTGCCTTGATATATAATAATTTCAGCTTTGATAGAAAATATTAAAAGTCCTCTGTCACTAATGTGATTCAAACTGTTACTCTGTACAACCCCATACCCACCTTTCCTGGAAACAGACATTAGAAACATAGGAAATAGGAACAAGAGTAGATCATTTCTCCATTCAATATGACATAGCTGATCTTCTATCTCAGTACCATATTTCAGCTCTCTCCCCACACCCCTAGATGTCTTTTGTATCTCAAAATCTACTTAATTGCTTCTTCAGTACATTCAGTAACTTGGCCTCCACAGCCTTCTAGCATTGAAAATTACACAGGTTCTCCACCCTCAGAGTGAAGCAATTTGTCTACATCTCATTTCTAGTGCCTTGCCCCACATCCTGAGACTATGATCATCCCCCTCCTGCCACATTTCAGACTGAACCACTTCATCTTCCATAGTAAAAAAATTCTATCATGTTATTGTTAATCTTTCCTAAAGGGTCCTGCACAACATGATTATTAAATAACCCCTTCTCAAAACACCATACCCAGTCTAGCATAGCCTGTTCCCCATCTGGATCATCAACATATTGCTCTCAAAGACCATTTAGCACACACTCCAGAAATTCATCCACCGCAGTGTTATCGCTCATGTATTTCAGCCAGACAATATGGAGATTGAATTCCCCCTTGGTTACTGCAGCACGCTTGTTTCATGCATCTCTATTTTCCAGTTTGATGGTGACCCCCATGCCACTTGGAGCCTAAGACAACTCCCACCAATGTTTTCTGCCTTTTGGTGCTTCTTAGCACCATCCACGCTGACTCTACATCTTGATTCTCCAAACCAATATCCTTTCTCATATCGCTCAGTTTTCATCTTTTATTATCGACACCACCCTTCTTGCTTTTCCTTTCAGCCTGTCCTTCCTAAATACCAAATATCCTCAGATATTCAGGTCTCATCCTTGGTCACCCTACAGATAAGTCCCCATAATGGCAATAACATCAGATGCTCTAACATCTATTTGCACTGTTAATTCCTCCACTATATTATGAATGTCTCATGTCTTCAGATACAACACCTTTAGATTAGCTATCCAACAGCCCTTCAATATTTCTCCAACACACATCCATTCTCAAAAAATGTGCAAATTTAATTTCTTTGGCTCTGGAACTTCTTCCTGAATTTCTATTCAGGTGCTCAGACTTATTTCTTCAGTTCCTGTCAATTCATCCTCCTTCAGCTCAGCTAACTTTACAAGTTCTATATACTTATGCTAAAATTTCTCATCTTATTTTGAGATATATCTGCTGTTTGTCATGAGGAAAATCAAAAGAAGGCATTCTTTTGTCATTTCAAACTCTACCAGGTGACATGGCAATGCTATATTATGCCAACAAGAGACACTTCTTCAGCAAATGCTAACTGCCAGCAAATAGATGTGTTCCTATAGAAGATGGTGTATTCCTACCCACTACCTGCACAGATCAATTGAATCCTTCCAATGTCAATGGTTTTTTTCTAGCAGCCATTACTAATATGCTTCAGACCAAGGTGAGCCAATAACCAATGCGGGTCCAGTGAGTTATTTACAAAATTGACTTCTGTTCATTGTTATATGTAGACCTACCTCAATGGTGTTTTCTTTCTATCATCCATCAGAACTCATTGTATTATGCATTGGAAGAGTGAAGTACCAAAATGATTTTACTCTTTAGGGACTAACATGGGAAGATTTCATACTGTGATGAGCCAGTACAGCTGGTGAGCTCAGTGAAAATACGGATAGAACCGACAACTAAGGAACATTGCTTTTTAATGCCTTCATCATGGGAACTTATACCCAAGGTAAACTGTGCAACTAGTGATAAAAATTGGTGGAATCAGGTAGGGTATTTTTAATTATTCCCAAATGCTGCCTTATTTACTGTGAGTTATACTGAATAGAGCAGGGAGCCCTGGGCAAACACCCCAGCCTCTGCTGAGCTGGCTAATCTCTAGCTAGTTAATATTAACTGTATGACAATTGGCCTCAATAGTAGCGCACCAAAAAAAGAAAAACAAGAAAAATGCTCAGGGATTTTGCTGCTGAACTCTACATTATTTTGATGCACATATGAATGTCAGGTGAGGACAGGACCCTGCACAATTATGAGAACTCCACTAGTAAAACAGCCTGCTGATATTCACAATCAAGTACAGACTAAGGCACCACTGGCTGTCTACACTCTCAAACCAGACCATTGAACTCAAGAGGAAGGTAGAATATTTTTTTATAAAACAAAACATGGTCTACAGTGACTGGTATGGATGTGGGGGTAGTTCATGAACTGTTACATGATCTTCAAAATCAAAAAATACTCCTTTCAAAAACAATTAATCTCAAATGCATTCTCATTGTTACACACGTGAGACACATTTTCATGCATGTCAACTCTTTCGACTCTGACAGGATCATTCTGAAACCCATCCCCTTGATATATCTCAAGCTGACAGATGACAGTTTGTGTTTAACAGATGTCACCCATAGACTCCAGATCACCCAGAGCTCAGTAATTTAGGTACTGGAATCAGCATTTCAAAGCACCTTGTAAGCATAACACACAAATCCATTAAAGCAATATGTTTTGTAGCAGCCTATAAATATGTTTAAACATCGTATCTGTATTCCCATTGTAAACATAAAATGTTCATTTATTTTTAGAATAAAAATGCTCTCCTCCCAACTGCATTATTTGGCTTGTTACACTTTGTTTAGTTTTTAAGCAGCTATTAAGATATCACTGTCATAAATTTTCCTTAGGGAATGTCAGTGTTTTAAAGAGTCAGCATAACTTGCTATAATATCTTACAAAATATGGGAACTAGATTTACATCAACTGCAATGATAGAACCAACCATTTCCAATTGGTTGTGTTCATTCGATGGTTAAATAGCTTTCTATTTAAAGAGGGTGAGGTTCTTTTTTTTAAACAGAAATTTTCTCCCTTTTTCTTTATGTTTCTCAAAAGCACCTTCCTGGTTGAAAGGATAAGAAGCAACATTGTCTGTTAAAACTGGAATAGCCAGATTCCAACATCAGACAAGAGTAGGATTTAAAGCCATACTTCTAGAATATCATTCCTATCAAGTTGACTGTTTGCTGGCAGACACCATGTCTGGTATAATTTTTCAATCCATATTTCTACAACTTGAAGTACCATTTAACTAACATTAAGGCCATTTTTCCAAATCGCAGCTGAGAAGGAATAATGTCAATTTCTCCTCATAAGGTTTAGGTGCAGTACTTGTCTTCTTGTTTACTAAATGGACAGGGCTACAAAATAAGACAATGCCAAATCATTGATTAATATTGTTCATATAAATGTCAAATTTGGCAGAATTAGAATGCAAATCTATCATTTATTTAGGAAAATAAACCAAATATTAAAGATAGAGACTGAATCTCTGGTACTTTCCCATTTACCAAAAAGCTGTTTAATCCCCCACATATTTATCTCAGACATTAATTAAAAGCTATTGCTGCAGGGCAGGACTGGATAATCACTGGTGAAATGCTGATTAAATCAGTATATTGTCTGTAATCTCAGACTGCATCTATCTGTGGAAGTGTACCACTAAACGTTCTTGCCTTGCTTTTCAGCTAGGATTGATGTGTGAGGCTGAAGCAGCTTTTATTGCAACTGACATCAAATTTATTATCCACTGGCTTTATCACTGGATAAAAACATTTACTAGACACTAATTATCTTGTTTTTATTTAAAGATACTGTTAACAAAGCCATGCGCTGAATTACAGATACGCTGAGCACACACTGCACAATCTGCTTTAGAGAAAGTCACTTAACATTACATTATATGAAGCAGACATGAGATTTGGTCTTAAATACATGTACAGAAAACAGAATTTCATGGTATTACGTTAATGTTTGAATATGCTTATAAAAGTGCAAACTGTTGCAATTTTTAAAATCTCTGCAGGATAATCCAAACGTTATATTATGTTCATAAGGTTATTTTATATATCGATCAGTGATCTCTTCGAGGATCTTCACAGCTCTACCCATGTGCATACCACCTGGCACTAAGGGGCTTGAGGTCTTTCTTTGGGAAGCAGAACTTGAAGCAGGGAAGTAGATCCTAAGACCATTCTAACTTGGTCCTTGTTGAGTTAGCCATCTCAGTTCTAGTAATAGTCAGTGCCCTGGGATTAGTGAAAAGAAAAATCTTTTCTTTTATTCACCTCTAGTCACTGCCCAGCAATCCATGCTGCATGCTGGTGTTTCAACGACTTTAGTTTCAGGTGAAGACAAAAAGGCAATCATTACAACATGGAAGGAGGATATTGAGGCCCTGCAAATCCACCCCCATCTCATTTAGCCAAAGCAGTTGGCTGACATTCATTCTCAAGGTTTACATATTTCTTTCATTTCATCATGTTACTCATCCTGTTACAACAACATTTACTGCTAATCTATTTATTATAGCAGTAGAAAATACTTATAGAATTGAATAGTTTGTGACATTACTTCAGTGGACAATGAGAATCATTAGACAATCATAAGTGGGCTAAATCAGAATGGGTATGATTCTCTTCTGAGAAGTGCATTCCTGAACCAACTGCATTTTTACAACAACCCAGCAGCTTTCGTGGGTGTTGGTTGGCCCACAAATAGGCAGGTTTATTGAATTTAATATCACACTTCGGCATGGTAAAATTTGGATGGCGGATTTCTAGTCCAAGATAGAAAAAAATGACCAAAAAAGTGAAATAATGCAGGCGACATTAAAAAAAATGTAAATGTGGAAACATTCAGTGCCTCTAGAAAGGGGAAAGTAGACCTAAAAACTGAAAATGCTGGAAATGCTTAGCGTCAGTGCTAAGGCAAAGGTAGCTTTGAAATGGGGTAAAGTGCATCCAAAGTATCATACCCCGACCAGGTTACCACTTTCAAGGGAAAAGGAGATAGTTGTCAGCTGAGCTGAATAAACCATCAAGTTAGTTCCAGGGATACATTTTCAACTTGATCTCCAGGTGTGTAACTGGCACTTCAGATCATCTGCCTAAAATGGAATCCATTTGATATTCATTTCCCTTCTGGTTGAACTATAACATCAGTTTTATGCTTAAGCTGAAAGTCTGTCCCATTGTATCTTCCTAAAACTTAGAACAGAAGAATAAGCATTACTATTCAACTTTCTACAGGAGGGAGGGAATGTCTATTTGTTCATTCTTTGCCTTGCTCTCCAACTCTTCTTATATCATGAATCACCATCAGTAGAAAATATCATACATGTTAAGAAGGCGTATGGTGTGTTGGCCTTCATTAGTCGGGGTATTGAGTTCAAGAGCCGCGAGATAATATTGCAGCTCTATAGGACTCTGGTTAGACCACACTTAGAGTATTGTGTTCATTTCTGGTTGCCTCATTATAGGAAGGATGTGGAAGATTTAAAGAGGGTGCAGAGGAGATTTACCAGGATGCTGCCTGGATTGGAGAGCATGTCTTATGAGGATAGGTTGAGTGAGCTAGGGCTTTTCTCTTTGGAGAGCAGGTGACTTGATAGAGGTGTACAAGATGATAAGAGGCATAGATCGAGCGGACAGTCGGAGACCTTTTTCCCAGGGAGAAAACGGCTAACACGAGGTGGCATAATTTTGAGATGATTGCAGGAAGATATAAGGGGGATGTCAGAGGTAAGTTTTTTTTACACAGAGAGTGGTGGGTGTGTGGAACGCACTGTTGGCAGAGGTTGTGGGGGCAGATATGTTAGGGACATTTAAGAGACTCTTAGATAGACACATGAATGATGGAGAAATGGAGGGCTATATGGGAAGGAAGGGTTAGATAGATATTAGAGCAGGGTAAAATGTCGGAACAACATTGTGGGCCGAAGGGTCTGTACTGTGCTGTAATGTTCTATGTTCTACGTTTGTTTATTTGAATCAAGGAATGGACAGCCTATCTATAACTGAGGCAGCAAGCATTCAATTCCATTTCTAATTAATCTTAGGTACTTATTAATATATTGTTTGTAGTACTATAGAATAAAGCTGACAAAACCATGACCTTAAGTAGTCGAGTTCCAGCTGAGAGTGAGGAAAAGATAGAAATATGCACGTTCTCTGAGGGACCAGGAGATGGATAACAAAGTTCAGAAAGAGAAGGATGATGATTGTGAATATGTCTACTAGAAAGGAGGCTTGAGACCTACTTTAAAGGTGTTGTATCAATGCCAGTTGGAACTGCAAAATTACGTGCAGGGAGCATAAAAATAATAGTCAGATTTTAAACTTCTACCTTTTATTTTCTGTGCTTTCTCCACTCCAAGTGATATTGATTGCTTGCCATGGTATTGAGGAATTACTTCACAAATTTTATGTGAACTTTCTCCATGTGTGATCCCAGGCTAGTCAGCCAAAAAGGAAAGTCAGAGGATCAGAGAAATTTATGATGTGGAAAGAAAGCCATTTGGTCTGTCATGTCCATGCTACCAAACCAGGAAGTCATTTAGCTTAATTCCACTTCCCAGATCCTCAAGTATTTGAACAGAAACAATCAGGAGTCACAGTCCTAAAATCAGGGCTCAGCATTCAGCAAAGGAGAAATTCCTTCATCCAGAGACCAATGAGTCTTTGGAATTCTCTACCCGAGAGGGCTGTGCAGATTCAGCTGCTGAATACATTCAAGACAGAATTGAACAGATTTTTAGATATTAAAGTGAATTAAGGGACAAAAGTGGAAATGAAGTGAAAGGTCAGCCTGTGATCTTACTGAATGACAGAGCAGGACATTCTTCTTTTCTTCTGACACCTTTTAAATGTTTAGGATTGGGTCAATGTAGCATTGCTTGGTCCTGCCAGTGTCCTGCTTGATAGTTAAACAGTGATCTGAGCAGGAATCTAGGATCAGTTTCCCGAGTCTGCAGATATTGATTTCACAAAATTTACTCCACACTTTGGTTTTGGCTAAGACTTCATGTACAATTAGTTACAAAAAGTCTGCAGAAAGCATAGACTCTCGAGTGTTGAGGCAATTGTGCCCATCCGATCTGAAGCAACAGGCGAGATTGCCTATGATTAAAACATTTTATTGCTCACACTCCCTCTGGAGATCAAACATACAGCTAGCAGAGGAATTTGCTCCAAGCAGCACCGTTCTACAACATGGGAATGCACTGGGACCAAGTTTCCCTGACAGCACTGCCAGGCTCAGAGATACTGTAGGAATCTGCCAACAGGGATTTGAAAAGCAAACTCAATGTGAGTGGCATTCCATGGCCTACGGCAAATTGAACAGGGTGGGGGAAGGGGAAGCAAGACCTTAGAGACATCTTTAAACAATAAGCCTCATACTGCTGTTAATTAGAGGTGCCAGCATAATTACCATCATTTACTAATTACTCTCAAAAGCACAAATCTGCAAATTTGACATCAGTAAAAATGCATTTGGGTGAAGTGTGGCTATTACTCGTTTGTGGCATGTTCTCAGCAGGCTTTATATTGGTACAGTTTGAGAAGATAAATGATAAATTTATTCTAGGATGTGTGAGAATTATTTGTCCGATACACAAGCACTGCTCTAAGTAAAAGCAACAGATTTCAGTAATGCATCAACACAAAGTGATGAAAGAGAAACAAAGGACTGCAGATGCTGGAATCTAGATGAAAAACACAAAGATGCTGGAGGAGCTCAGCAGGCCGGGCATCACTACCAATGAACACCAATCAGATTAGAGGTTGCAAAATGGAAAGAATTGCAGAGATTCTCTCTGGTCCTTTCTTTCACTTTTAAAGTTTTCTATTCAATGTATTAAACAAATATGGCAGGTGACAACAACCAGCAGAAGGTGCATGTATACGGTTTCCTGTTGTATATCCAATCATTTCTGGTACCATGGCCAATACTGATCCTGCCTTCGCCATTCCTGAAACAGATAATCTTATGTTTATCACATTGCAGGTTGTGGGATCTTGCTGTGCACAAACTGGTTGTCAATTTTCCCGCAATACCACAAGCAAATATTCTGCACATCATTAGTGACAAAGTGCTGGAGACAGGACAGATGTATCCCTTGCGATTATGCAAAGAGGTACATTGAATTCCAATTCTGGAATCTCTTGGAATTTCCATTTGAAATTTAACATAAGGCTCAGAAGGGATGCAGCTTTTCATTAGATTTTCTGTTATACTTATTGTCTGAATCTACGTGTCTGTGATGCTGCTGCAAGCAAGTTTTTCCATTGTATTTGTACTTCACCATACTTATACGTATGACAAGAAACTCAACTTGACGATTGCTCACTGAAAGTTTGCTCCCCAATATTCTCCATCTGCAATGGTGTTGAGTAAACCTTGAACCAAAAAAAATGACTGAAAAGTTCATATATAATGCAAAACAAAAGCTTAGGTTCATATTTAATGCATATTAGATATTTTAAAATTTCCATAGTATGTATAAGTTTCAACATATTTATCATTTTGATTATGTTATGATCTAACTTAGGGTGAACAATATATCTTCAAAATGCTGGGAATAATCCCATTATTTTGGAAGAAAAATCATGCACATGTACATATGTGGTAATAGTACTGAGGAATGGAATAATATACATTTCAGCCATCCTATGTCAGCATAAAGCATTCCCAAGCCAGAATGACACAGTTAAAAATGTATTTTATATTGCTGTGCTTTTTCACTTGAATTGCAGGAGATCAATATCTGTGAGCCAGCTCCCAGTGATTATACTGATAAATCATTCTTCCTCATCTTCATGGTAGAATTATCAACCCATATAAATCTAGATCCATGATTTGTCACCAGGAAGAAAGGATAGATGTGCTCGTATTAATGACTGGAGAACCCCAGGATTCCAACAGAAGATGTGCCATTATGGAAACTTTTATTCTGTCCTAACAATGTCATTCAGAACAAACTTCTGAAGTATTACTTTGATTCCACTAGAAAGATATTTTCCATTTTCCCACAGGCAACTTTATGTTTCTGGTTCTCCCAATTTGGTAGTCATCATGTCAAATTATGGCTAGATGATTGCTCACACTTGTTTCATTTAGCCACTTCAAAGCCAGCAGGGTTGGTGGAAAGCAAAGTTAACAGCCAATGTACATCTTCCAGATACCCACCCATTTCTTTGTAATTTATCACACTGAAATATTTGAACAAATTTTATCTGACCTGGTGTGATCCATGGACAATCAATTGAAGTAAATGCTGCAACATTTCCTAACAAGCAAGTGTCATGTTGTTAAGTGTCATGTGATCTACTGTCATGTGACTGAATACTGCATGGTCAAGCGTGATGATTAAATGTAATATCATTAAATCTCCAGGAATACACCCAGTCAAGGGATGACTACCGAAATATGAACATTATGTCATTTAATACATAGAAGTAATACAATTTGTTTCTAAAGATATACTTTATGTCTCACTCAAGTCAATTAATGGCTGATTTATTTTATATATAGTTTAGTTAAGTATGATCATTGATGCCACATAAATGGCAGCAGAATACCTTCCCACAGTCAGGCTGATTGGTTTAAGCAGATGCTTGCATCAAGTCGAGATCAGACTGAATTTTTTAAAAACTGTTTTCTATGTATGAATCTGTAACACCTGAAGTGCTATAGATGAAAATTCAGATTTCCTGCTCATATTTGCTTAAATTGTCTGCACCCAGGGATAGGGATAGGAAATAATAGACGGTATATCTATCCTGATTACAGAGCAATGAACCCATATCAAAATGTGCCTGCACGTGCACACAATGCCTGTATGTGTATTTGCACATTCTTGAGTGTGTGCACATGTATCTATAGACCTTAGGGGAACATGAATAGATTTTGGTTGTGATGTACTTTCTCTGGATCTATTTAACTAACAAATATTCAGGGTAAAAATTACCACTCAGCAGGGGCAGTGCTGGAATTCAAATATGTCGGTATTTGGAATGGAGATGTTTGTGCCCTTAACATTATGAGTCAAACGTGCCTCTCATCTTTTTAGTTGATTATGGGGGCTGCAAGAGGGAGGGGGGATCTGTGTCCCATGTACACATAGCCTTGCAATATGGGTAAAATACTAAGGACGTCAATAAAAGTTGGTGGCTTTCAGAAAGGAAGAACATATTCCAAGAACAAAGGATAGGTTAGAGCCTGTAATTCACTATTAACAATGTATTTTCATGCATCACATGGTTGCTTAAAAGATTATGAGAGTGAACAACAAAAATCATTGTTTTATGCATGTGCTGATCAATGAAAGGGATGAGAAAGCAAGAGTGAGAGCGTGAGTAAGAGAGAGAGAGCAAGCGAGAGTGTGAGTAAGAGAGAGAGAGAGCGAGCAAGAGTGAGAGCATGGGGGAGGGGGAGGGGGAGAGGGAGAGGGAGATCACTTCACATCTTCACACTGGAGACAACACAGCCTTCACAAATTGCAGTCCTGTCAAAAGCAGTCCGAAAGACAAGCTTCCCAAAAAGGGAAGCACAATAGCTTCTGAACCTCTTGCAATTGAAAAGAAAAAGTTCTCACACCAGCTGCTGCTCTCAAGGCATTTTCATTTGGGTATTGGGCTTGGGAAATTGGCATTCAATTAAAAACCTGTGACACCCCCCCCCCCCAATCACCCCATCCCCTGGCAAGTCTCTCATGTTTTACTGCATCTTAGTGTTGTTTGTCTCTATCTGAAGACCAATAAAAGGCAACACTTGTCTTTCGCACCTCCGGTCTCTATTCTCAAGACCCATAAAAAGCTGAGACCTATTGCTGCTAGAAGTGTTGACATACCACATTATAAAAGGGCTTTTTACATCTTTTACAGAAATTGAGCAGAATTGTCTTGGTACAGTAAAACATTGATGTAAAAGAATATCATGCATAATTAAAGTTTGTGTCCATGGTGGCCTTATATAGGAAATTTCCATAATCTGGTTGTGCCAGTTCTGATCAAAGGTCAAGCCCAAAATCTTAATTGCTCGTTCTCTTTCAGATATTAGCCAACCTGTCCTATGCCTTACTGGTTTATTTCAGAATTTGCAAGAATTGCAGTTCTTTTTTATTGTGCTGAACTTCACATTGAGATTTGAGGACAGTGAAAGAAGCTTTTGTGCATCAGTGATCTGCAAGTTCTCAAAGACAATATCAGAGGAGTCTGAATAGAAAGAACACTGAGCCATCAACACTACCATGACCGTCGGCTGAGCCCCATACAAATAAGCCACTGTGTTGCTTTACAGAACTATTAAGAAGCATGTCAGTCATTTGACCTACCTGGCAGTGTGCACATCTGATGGAGCCCCTCCAGCTATCACTTCAATTCGGTTATGCCATTTAAATGAATGATTTCCAGGAGAGTTTTTTTTCATGGCTATGTATGTTGTTTCTGTGATATCTGCATTGTCAGGGTATAAATGGTGTTAGCGTATGAATGCTTGTCAATGTAATGAGGAACAAAGATGTCAGAAGAATTTTTTCTATGGTCTCCATGGCATGAAGTGAACTTCTGTGTGGAGGCTTGTGATGAACAGAGGAGCTCTAGCATTAATCACGGAATGTTTGTACTCTGGGGCTGTGCAGGCAGAGCAACAGATAACTGTACTGAGTGAATTTGATGCCAAGGACAAGCAGCTGGGTCAACTAACGAATTTGCTAATTAGACAAGTAGTAATTACTCTGGTTATCATTACCTGGTATGTTTTATTTTGAAATATTCTTGAAGATTTTTAAGCATCTCTACTTTTCCTCAGGAACTCCTGGATTTAATTTCTTCCCACCCACCTCCTGTGATGTTGAATGTATTTGCCAGATTTTTGACAATTGGTAGAGTCAATGGAAAATGAAATTGAATGATCAATCTGCTCCAGCCATTTGGCTGCACATTGCTTAGGTTAAAATGAATCCCAGTGACAGAGTGAAGTATTTTCGAGTCAGATCATCACAACAAAAAACTTTAAAGCACCATCCAGGAGACCTGCCTGTGTTGGCTCCACTTCTTATGGCAGTCAACCTCCAGCCTGTAGAATTTTTCCACAAATACTCTTGTTATCTTCACAAAGTTGCTGACAACCAGTTTTATTTAACATAGAACACTACAGCACAGTACAGGCCCTTTGGCCCACAATGTTGTGCCAACATTTTATCCTGCTCTAAGATCCATCTAACCCTTCCCTCCCACATAACCCCCTATTTTTCTATCATTCATGTGTCTATCTAAGAGTCTCTTAAATGTCCCTAATGTATCTGCCCCCACAACCTTTGCCAGCAGTGCATTCCACACACCCACCACACTGTGTAAAAAACCTACCCCTGACTACCCCTTATACCTTCCTCCAATCACCTTAAAATTATGTCCCCTCATGTTAGCCATTGTCGCCCTGGGAAAAAGTCTCTGACTGTCCACTCGACCTATGCCTCTTATCATCTTGTACACCTCGATCAAGTCACCTCTCATCCTCCTTCTCTCCAAAGAGAAAAGTCCTAGCTCACTCAACCTACCCTCATGGGGTCAACCTATGGGCTCCACTCCGTCAGTGCTGCCCTCCTGCCATTCTGAACCTCACTTCTACCCAATGGTTAAACATTGATTCTGACCAGGTTCAGGCAGGGGCAGAACCCCTGGTTTATAAAAGATCCATTGACACTAGTTTGAAGAAAAATATGAGAGTTATCCTCAGTGTCCTGACCAATATTTTCCCTAAACTAACACTGCAAAGGCAGATCATTTGGCTACTACCATAATGATATTTCCGGGAGCGTGCTGTGCAGGAATTCGTTATCACATTTGCTCCATTACAGCAGTAACTACACTTGAAAAGCACTGCAATGACTACAAGGTATATTGCAAAACTGGAAACACAAGTCTTTTCTTGTTTTACCACAACTGTTGGCCAAGTTAAATCAAACATAGATGGATTTATATAGTGTCATCTCAGAGATGGAAGATTATCATTCAAGCTGCATTCCAGAAATTTGAATGTAAAATTCTAGGGTTACATACCCCTGCAGTACCAAAGAGGGCTGCACTGTCATAGATGTTATCTTGCAGATGAGATGCTAGACTATGCCCCTGTTTGTCCTCCCAGGTGGATGCCAAAGATTCCAAGGTGCTATTCTGAAGAGGAGCAGAAGTATTATCCCTGGTGTCCTAGCTGATATTTACATCTCAATCAGCAGCATGAAAGCAGTTTGCCTCAGCATTTTGGTACTCATGGGAGCTTGATATATGCAAATTGACTGCAGTGTGTCCGACATTTCAACAACCCAAAAAAGTTTACAGCCAGTGAGGAAAAAGGCTAGTTCATCTGCCAAAACATTGATTTTCAAACTGAGCACTATGAATCTCGGGTGGCCTGCAGGATGTTACAAATTGGGTAACTAATTTTATATCCGGTCCTTTAAATAAGTGCCAGTCAGCAGACTGGAGAACGTGTTATCATATTGAGTTGCATAGGTCAACCATTTGGTTAAAGTGGATCAACTGAAAAGAGTTTGAAAGCCACAGCACTAACATACCAGGACAAGGACTATAAAGCAAGTGTGCTGAGCAATTGTGTGCTGATGTTACCAGTGGCCATTTCTGGGCTTGGTTTCAGGTCTTCACTATATTTTATAAGATAAGATATCTTTATCAGTCACATGAACATCGAAACACACTGTGAAATGCATCTTTTTGAGTAGAGTGTTCTGGGGGTAGCCGGCAAGTGTCGCCACGTTTCTGGCGCCAACATAGCATGCCCACAACTTCCTAATCTGTACGTCTTCAGAATGTGGGAGGAAACCGGAGCATGGAAAATGTTAAAAAGAACATGAGATTTCACCAGCAAAAGCTCACAAAACCACTGAGAAATTCTGAATAATTGTATTTTGTTTTTTTTTTAAATACATTTCTATCCAATTTTTTTTTGTGAAACTAGCAGCAGCAACAAAGTCTGCCTAAGGCAAGGGCAAACAGACTAAGCTGAATGCCAAAGGTGAGCCATGAGGTTAAGAGCCTAAAGTTCCTTTGTGGAAGCTTAAATACCCATCTACCAACACTTGCATTTACTTTTATTTTATAAATATATCTCCACTTAAAGTAATTTAGTTTTGCTCATAATATCTGGTAATTCAAATATTGAAATGACAGGAAAATTGAGATTAGAAGTACTGTAATTTCATCTTCTTCTGGCCAGAGTATCACACTCCACAGAAAACCCTTTTTTTGGAAGGGAGGTTGTTTTTAAGAGGATCAGTTCATTGCAATTGGACAAATAAATGATCCTAAAAGCGTAAAAGCAGAAGTTTACAATTACTATACTATAACAGATCTGTCTTACATGTTGTTTTATACTTGGAATGAGACAGAGCTGGAAGCAAAAGAAAGTAATAGCATTCTGAAGATTTTGGACAAAGTTCAACTGGTTCATTAACATCATCTGACACCAGGATATACTGTACAAATTTTAAAAAATGTGCAATTCTTTCAGTTTCTTCTCACATTCACATGAAATCCTGGGGTAATTCAGAGCCAATAAGCTATATTTTTAAAAGTACCATCACAATTGTTACCTAGCTAAATGTGGCTGCTAATTTAATGCAAAAGAAGTCTCACAAACAACAAGTGAAATAAATAATTTTGGTTGATTGATGGAGTATTGGTCAGGACATCAAGATGATTCACTAACTTTTCCAAAATAGCTAAGCCAATTTTTATACTTGCCTAAGCTTCCAGAAATAGCCTTGATTTAACCTCTTAGACATCAACAATTGGCATTCCCTCAGTATTGTGTCAAGTGTCAGCCTCTGTTATCTGCTTTTTTCCATAATAGAGCCCCGAGGTACCATTCTTTGCAAGAAAACATATATGTGCATTTACTGTTTGACTGTATATGGAAACACAATTTAACAATAAGTTCTGCAATGACATGCATTATATCTTGGCACTCAGTGCCATTATAACATGACTCTAATGGCAATGAACTGATTTCATATATATTACTCTTTAGCCCATATTTTTGGTAAATTGGTTTATTATTGTCACATGTACCGAAGTACAGTGAAAAACTTGTCTTGCATACCATTCATACAGGTAAATTCATTACAACAGTGCATTGAGGTAGTACAAGGTAAAATAAGTGTTACAGAGAAAGTGCAGTGCAGGTAGATAATAAGGTGTCAGGTCATAACAAGGTAGATTGTGAGTCAAGAGTCCATCTTATCATACTAAGCAACTGTTCAATAGTCTGACGACAGTGGGATAGAAGCTGACCTTGACCCTGGTGTTTTCAGGCTTTTGTATCTTCTGCCTGATGGGACAGGGGAGAAGAGAGAATGTCCAGGGTGGTCGGGGTCTTTGATTATGCTGACTGCTTTACCAAGGCAGCGAGAAATGTAGACAGAGTCCCTGGAGAGGAGGCTGGTTTCCATGATGTGCTGGGTTGTGTCCACAACACTCTGCAGTTTCCTGCGGTCCTGGGTAGAGCAGTTGCTGTACCAAGCCTAGAGGCATCCAGATAGGATGCTTTCTATGGTGCATGGTGCAGGCTATTGGTGATGTTCATTCCCTGGAACTAGAAGCTCTCAGCCCTCTTGACCTCAGCACCATTGATATAGACAGGAGCATATGCACTGTCCCCCTTCCTGAATTCAATGATCAGCTCTTTTGGTTTGCTGACATTGAGGGAAAGGCTGTTGTCATGACACTATGCTCTCTATTTCCTTCCAGCACTCCAACTCATCGTTATTTGAGATATGGCCCACTACGGTGGTATCATCTGCAAACTCGTAGATGGAGTTGGTGCAGAATCTGGCCACTCAGTCGTGAGTGTATAGGGAGTAGAGTAGGAGGCTAAGGATGTAGCCTTGTGGGGCACCAGTGTTGAGAATAATCATGCTGGAGGTGTCGCTGCCTGTCCTCACTGATTGAAGTCTGTTGGTTAGGAAGTCAAGGATCCAGTTGCAAAGGAAGATGTTGAGTCCCAGATCTCAGGGTCTGGAGGTGAGTTTGCTTGGATTGAAGGTGGAGCTGTAGTCAATCAACAATGGTCTAATGTAGGTGCCTTTACTGTCCAGATGCTCCAGAGATGAGTGTAGGGCCTGGGAGATGGCATCCCCCGTAGATCTGTTTCAGGATGGTGGATGTCAGAGCCACCAGTCAGTAGTCATTAAGGCATGTTAGCTTGTCTTCCTTAGGTACCAGGATGATAGAGGCCTTCTTAAAGCAGGTGGGAACCTCAGATTGAAGCAGGGAGAGGTTAAAAAGGTCCACAAATAACCCCACCAGCTGATCTGCACAGGACCTAAGGACATGACCAAGAACACCATCTGGGCCAGATGTTTTCCATGGGTTCATTCTCCAGAAGACTGATCTGACATCCGCAGTGGTGACTTGGCTCAGATGCATTGGAGTCTGTCAGGGTGGGTGGTGGCATTCCAATCCCCTTCTGTTCAAAACATGCATAAAATGTGTTAAGCTCATCAGGATGTGCTGCTGTCAGCGATGCTGCCTGACTTCGTTTTGTAGCCCGTTATACCATGTAAGCCCTGCCACAACTGATGGCTGGTCTGGGACTCAATTTTGGACTGGTATTTTCTCTCGACACCCCTGATAACATTACAGAGTCGTATTTCGATTTCTTGTAAAGGTCAGGGTCACCTGATTTCAACACCACAGTCCTGGACTTCAGTAGGGAGTGAATCTTCCAGTTCATCCATTGTTTTTGGTTTGGGAACACCCAGATTGTCCTCTATGGTACACAGTCCTCAACACACTCACTGATAACGTCCATGACGATGGTGACATACTCATCTAGGCTAGCTGTTGAGTCTTTGAACATGGACCAGTCGACTGACTCAAAGCAATCACGTAGAAGCTCATTTATTTCCTCAGACCAGCATTGTATGACTTTCTGTACTGGATTCTCCCATTTCAGTTTCTGTTTGTATGCAGGGAGAAGGAACACAGCCTGGTGGTCTGACTTACCAAAGTGTGGGCAGGGGGTGGCTCTGTAGGTGACTATGATGGTTGTGTAGCAATGGTCATGGGTGTTTGGGCCCTTGATGGGACAGAAGACATGCTGGTGGTATTTTGGTAACACATTCTTGAAGTTGGCCTGGTTGAAGTCACCTGCAATGATGAAGAGGGCCTCAGGGTATCCCGTTTCAAGGCTGTTGACCACAGCCTTGAAATGGCTGAGTGCATTGAGTGCAGGCTTCATGTCCACCTGAGGTGGGATGTAGACTGCCATCAGGATAGCTGAAATGTATTCCCACGGCAGGTAGAATGGTTGACAGTTCACCTTTAAATATTCCAAGCTGGGTGAGTAGGAGCTCACCAGGACCGTCACGTCCGAGCACCACAATGTGTTGAGTAAGAAGCAAATCCTTCCGCCTCTAACTTTGCCTGAGGATGCCATACAGTTCATCCAGTGAATTGAGAAGCCCTCACATTGTATGGTGCAGTCAGGTGAAGCAGGTGTAAGCCATATTTCGGTGAGACACAGCACACAGCAGTCCCTCAGTTCCCTTTGGTTAGGTCAGTCTCGCTCTTAGTTCATTAACTTTGTTTTCAGTGACCTGGATGTTAGCTAGTAGTATGCTGGGAGGGGAGTCTTTTACCCACTTACCTCTCCACATAGACCTGGACAATGGGTGCTAATCGTCTTGTCAATCAAGAAGGGCATTATAGCTGATTCCAATCTCGTCCTTGTGGGTGCCAATGTTTAACATTCAGGAGCATCAGTACTGGCTGACATTTTCCCCTGAAGAGCCCATGAGATGCCACAAACAGCAATTAAGATGAATGCACAGTTAATCTGCTTTGCTTCAGTGATGACTGTTGGCCAGAATACCAGAGTTTCCAGCCCTTCAAGTGTGGACTAAAGCATATTTGGGTCATAAAGTCTAATTATAATGGTTCAACCGAGATCAGTCAGCTCAGCATGGACTGGGTCATTTGGGATCTTATTGGACTTAATGGTTCAGTTCTACATGAAACACTGTATTCACCAACTGAGCCACTGGGAGCTTTGGATTTGAATTTCACTCAGGTTTATGAGGAAATGAGATAGCTTATATAAATTAAAAGCCAAAGGAGTCTCAGGGGTTCCGTCCAACTTATTAACATCCTGCAAAGGCCCCTTCATCTGTGTTACAGTGCTGTTGTACAAACCCAGACAGATATTATTCTCTCCAGGTCTAGCAGTAATGCCTTGGGATCTTGACATAACAGGTTTTTATATATTTAACCATTAATATCCTGTCAATGCAACTTGCTGTCACAGCTTATGCTGGTTGGGTAAAAATGCATTAGGTGCACAAACATTCATTTCCTCACACCAGCTGAGATTGTATCAATATTGGCTGTGTTTATAAAATATGAATTACATTCTCAACTATAGCATAAACATTTTCTTCTGCTGATGGCTGGTGTTTTTACCAAAGAGGACTTTAGTCCTTTCACCTTTCAAGATTAAATATCTGTTTCCTGTCATTGCTAGCATGATCTTTCAAACCTTCTGCATTAAAGTTAAAAGCCTGTTAAATGTTCACTTGCACCATTATTCATTTAGCCTCAGCCTTCCTCGAACCTTTAATCATGCTTCCGATAATACAGCTACAAAAAACATCATTTCATTATTTATAAGGTAAAGTCACATTACACTAATCTTCAGTTAGCAGTAGCAATAATCAACATGTATATTGTGCACTTAGTACAAAAGAATGCTTACTTTATTACTCAGTGCTTCATGTTATAAGTCAGGGGATACTCTGCCTGGGAATACCAGATGCAGTAAATAAGATCATTAAGGATGTGAGACCTTTGTTTCAATGGCCTCTGAGCAGACAACAATTTGAGATTGGTCTGTCACATTGCCAAATGGAACATTTTGCAGAGGAAATGAACTTTTTTTCAAAAAATAACTCAGATGCCAAGAGACCTTGATAACTGAGGTATGAGGGAAATTCCCTGTACAAATGGGGAAATAGCATGTGCCTTCACTTTCTTAATATTGCTGTCACTATCTTCTTTGTTCCTTCTTCAGTGTAGTTTTGCCATTTTTCCATTTATCTTATTTTAAAATGCAATTATTTTCAGTACTGTTATTTTCTCAATTAATGTTAAAGATCTTTTAACTGATAACAATAATAAATAGCAACTTCCCTTTGCAAAACAAAATGTCCAAAGGTGCTCACTCAGAGCATTATCAAGAGAGTTTGACTCTGAGCCACAGAAGGAGATAGCAGGACGGGCTTTAAGAAGGTCTTAAAGAAGGAAAGAGAGTTAGAGTAGCAACTTAGGAAGGGGAATGCAGAAATTAAGGCCAAAGTAGATGAAAGTACAGCTGCCAGTGGTGCAGTGATTAAAATCAGCATTGCACAAAGATGCCAGAATTAAAGCACAGAGATATCAAAGATTATGAGGGCCTAGATCATGGAAGGATTTGTGGGTAAGGAGCAATGCAAGTCAGCAAGCATAGGATGATGGCCATAGAGTCATACAGTATGGAAATAGGCCCTTCGGCTCAACTCATCCATGTTGACCAAGATGGTTGATAACTCAAGGTGCAAACACCATAGAATGAGCACATTAATGGGAGATGATCAGAAGAAGATAGTGATAGTCAAATCCAGAGGTAAGAAGGGTATGAGAATGTTGATCAGAAGAGCAGAATTTTGATCAGAACTCACTTTGCTGGCTTGACATCGGACAATTCCCAATGGGAAGGCTGGGAAGTCAGGGCCCCGAGTTTGTGGCAACAAGTACCAATAGTTTTGGCTTTCTCTAAATTTGTTTAAAGGAAATTCCTTCTCACCTAATACCAGATGAGAGGTGGGGATGAGATGGAGAGAGGTAATTGTGAGATGGAGCTGGAGAGTATCATCAGTCACAAAAACCACCACCGATGTGCAAGTTTTTTTTAAACATCTTTTCTCTCTTGGAATGTAAAAACTCACACCCGAGTGCACTTCTAAAGACCTCACGCAGTGTCCAGAACTACCAGTGATGTAGTCAAGACAACCATCCGTATAAACACAGAGAGCCTCACTACTAAACCCAAGCCATTTCCCCACCTAAGAACTGACCATCTAAATTCCAGGGATTACTGGCTAGTGAATTAGGAGCAGCAGTCTTGGCCAGTTCTTTCCCCTCTAGCCTAAGGTGAAGAATAGGAATGAAAGACAAAGATTTAAACATGACAATTTCTTGGCTCATGCAGCTTAATTTGATAGTAGTCAACGTTCTTGACATAAATTCTGTGGGAAAAAGTGTTCTAAAGATATAAACAAATACATCCTTTAACACAGTAAATCAATAGACATATTACTAGTGCATTTTAAACAAATATTTTATTGATTTTCCATCAACTTCTTCCCTTTTTCTCCTGGAGACAATGATTCACAGAATTTTGCAGGTTCTTTCTAACACCTCATCCAAATGGTAGTTATAAAGGTTCAGGAAAACAGACAGTAAGTGCCAGGACATTCTCACACAAGAAATCATTGATGGTTGAGCGTGTTCAAACCCAACTTTCTAACCAAGGTGAGTAGTGTTTCTGAAAATGACGCCGAGTTAAAGATCAGCCATGGTCTTATTGAATGACAAAGCAGAAGCACTATTATATATTCCTGCAGGGCAAAGCTTCTCAGTAACTTAGCCAGCTGTGCCATTGCATTTATAACTAGGTTGTAACTCAGTTACCCCCTCCACCCCCATATATACAGTTGCAGTTAAAGCAAGAAGCAGCCAACGACTAAACAATGGATGGTGTGGCATTGCACAATCAAGATGAAGTGCAAGTTCCTAAATCCTAAATTTGGTTCCATTTTGCCAGGTCATTGCAACGACCAAACCCGAACATGGGAATGACCCAGAAAATTGCTGAGTCAGGTTTGTTCAAGTAGCCAAGTCACCCATGACATGACAGTTTTACCATAGTTCAAGGGTGCATTTACCCAGGTTGTGCTGCTGACCGTAAGTCACACTTCTACTGCATTGGTACATGGAGATTAGTTTGTGGATGGGAATTTGTTAATGTTTGAGAGTGAATTCTTTTCTCAAACTATATCATGTTTAAACTGAGAAAAAATTAGGAGTGACACTGTTGATTCTTCGCTTAAATTTGAGGAAGTTTGGAGTCTATTTATTCAATATTTTCATACGATATAGATCCCTTTTCAATAATCCTTGAATTTAGAGGAGCAGAGTTGACGACATAATAATGCTCTTTGTTCATCGAGAAATATCAGTCCAGTTTTTTTTTCTTTTGAAATTTTTTTTAGTTTGTTCATTTTATTACTTACAATTTTTTTTCGATTTGGTTTTTTTTATATAATAAATCTTTTTCTTTCTCCTTTTGATTTTTTTCTAATATATTCGTTTACCAAGAAACCGTGGAGCCTAGAATATATTTTTTATTCTTTATGACTATATATGTCATGATTGTCCTCCTGATCTCTTTGTATTATGTGTATAATTACCGATATTGTATGTATTAATCTGCATTAATTTGAAAATTAATAAAAAGATTGAAAAAGAAAAAGAGAGTGAATTCTACCCTTAAAATCCAGGTTATTTCTGGTTGGCATTATAATATAGATCTTATGAATTCCAAACCAACAAAGTATGATTCCATTCCACTCATTTGACATGGCCTAAAGGATGCACATGTAATGTATTCCATTTGCTGTTTACCATTTGCCTACAAAACCCTATGGTTGCAATTCAAAATAATTCATTGTGAGCAAAGCACTTTGCAACATTTCTGAATGGCGCAGAACTGTCGATATAAATTCAACTTCCTCTTTCCTTAAATTAGGAACTTCTGTTTTGTACCTGTATCCTGAGTCTTAAAAGGTGGAACAAAAAAATCTATATGCACTAAATATTCTGCCGTTGAGCTAAATTTCCTCTCCTTCCCTTTTTTCTTTCCCCACCAAGTGAAACTCAGGCTTATGGTTTCTCAAATGCTGGTGTGTACAGTCAGAACAAAGATCAATAGCAGAAGTTTTGTGACAAGAAGACCCAGAAATCTCCTTAGTTACACAAACTACAGTTTAAGTCCGTGACATAAAGAAATAAAAGCAGCAATCAATAAAAATGGACTGGTTTCAAAGGGATGATACCAAGACTTGTGCAAACCAGCAATGGTACAGAGAGCATTCAGAACCCAAAAAATGTCTAAATGTTTTATTCAACGTCCTTGTTTGTTTAGTGGTCTCCATCCAGTGTTGGTTTAACTTGGGCATAAAATAGATTGTAGAGAGATGTCTTTATTAGTCACATGTACATCAAAACACACAGTGAAATGCATCTTTTGCGTAGAGTGTTCTGGGGGCAGAACCGCAAGTGTCGTCACACTTCCGGTGCCAACATAGAATGCCCACAACTACCTAAACCGTATATCTTTGGAATGTGGGAGGAAACCGGAGCACCCGGAGAAAAGTGCACAATGATAGACAAAGACAGGTAATATTTTTGATTTAAAGGAGTACAGCCACCAAAACTCAGGCAAAATTCAGACTGATGGATGTTTAATACTTTAGTACAGGTCAGCAGTAGGTCTAATCAGCAAGCTATGTATCTTTTTCACACCTCATCACTGACTTTTTCCCCCGTTGAAGTCAATGGAGTGTGCCCCATTCTTCATCGCCTATTTTACCTCACTGATGAAGACCAAACTACCTGCTATTATCACTGCTGCCATGATGTATACTTGTTAGCATCTTTTTTTAAACATGAAACTCAGCATGAATGTGGGGCTCATCACAAATATGTGAATTGCCCTCTCAGCTCTCCCTCCTCCTATTGGTGTTCATTGTAACTAAGTATTTTATGACTACATGAAAGGACTTTGGTCATGGGTCTGCAACTTGATCAGTTAAAGTGATCTGACAATACCATTCATATAAGTATCAATCAAAAACAGAGAAGGTCAAATTAACTAATAGAAAAAGCCACCATTCTATACTCAATACCAAAATGCAAGTATGTGGCAAATCTAAAAATCACAGTGTAATCAGTCAGATGTCTCTGTAGGTCTTTGCAATGGATATGAAGTGTGCATCATTGCAAACTGCCACTCTATGTCACTCCTATATCATTACCAGAGAATGTCTTTGGTGGTTCAAGTGCAGCTTGTGCAACACTTAGGGCATCAGCATGTGTATAAAGGATGTTACAAAAATAATCTACATTTGTAATAAAAACTAAAAATGCTGTAATCATTCAACTGATTTAAGAAAGATCCGTGGATGGGAAACAGAGTTAATGATTCAGGTCAATGGGCTTTAACCAGAATTCACTGAGATTTGAACGAATTTAAATCAACATTCTTTGTTTTTCATTTCCTGAATTTATGCAATGAAAACTTGACAGATAATTAACTGAAAACAGGTTTTCTTTGATCTGATTAAACCTTTGTTGGAATATATCACCTCTTCATATGTACATATTTACACACGTATTTGCCTATAAATACACACACATTCATGTTTAAATGGATAAGCTTAGAGAGGGAAAAGAGATCTGTAGGCCCAATCAATACTCTGAAATAAAGAGGGGGTAGATAATCATGTATTTTCTTCCTCTCAAAGACAATCGTTTAGCTGGATTCCTTTTTTAAGTTATGGCAAGGATCCACTGGCTCTATATTACAAATACATTATCTGATCGAGATATGATGCATCAGTAAATTAATGCATTCCATGCCAATGGAGTGGCTGGTGGCTCTGTCGATGAATGCATTGTCTTCCAATGGAATTGGTGCTCTGTGGATGAATGCATGGTCCAGCAATGGAGTAATAGCTCAGGGTATCGTTTAATTGTGCAGTACTGGAGCAGGTGCTCAGTGAATGAATGCATAGTCAGGCAATTAAATGATGGTCAGTGGACGAATCAATTGTGTGGGAATGTACCAAGTGGCAGTGATCTGGTGGCTCAGTGAAATAATGCATTGTGTGATAAAAGACCAGTGACTCAGTGTGTGAATGCATTTTGCGGTAAAGGTGTTATGGCTCAGTGAATGACTGCATTTTCTGGCAGTGGACCAGTAGTTCTGTGTGCTATTGTACCATACGCTAATTCAGTGGATGAATGCATAGTGTGAGAATGGAACAACAGCTCTGCACCTAAATAGATTACGTGGCAATGGTGTAGTTGCTCTGCAGAAAAATCCAGTTTCTGGAAATGGAGGAGCATCTCAATGTATTCTTCTTCCTCTTAGGCAGTCTCTCACCACTGGGGCCTCACAACAAGCAAAAAAGATTCACCTACATATAATCATCGGTATCAACTCCATGAAAAGGACAGACCTTTAAACTTAATCTGAAACAGACCATCCCTCTCAAATGAAGGCAAATGAGGTAACACAATTTTCAATGCACATAAGTGTGACACAATATACCAGCGGCGATGTCATTAAAGTATCTCAGTTTGATCACTGTCAGCCAGCAGCCCCTGTACATGAGGAGATCAGATGCATGGAGACCATACTACAACTACTACAGTGATAGTTACTGATCAATTTTCATGTCAGAACTATCATGTTGAGCTATAAAGTAGAATTTCTAGATCAGAATATTGCATTTTTTCATGACATAATTAAATTGGTAAATTGGTTTATTATTGTCACATGTACTGAGGTACAGTGAAAAACTTATCTTGCATACCATTCATACATCATTACAGATTGCATTGCGGTAGTACAAGGTAAAACAATAACAGCATGCAGAACAAAGTGCTACAGTTACAGAGAATTATGATTTGGTTAAAGTTCTAGTCCTTGCCATCCTTGGCCTAAGTGGAAGAAAAAGCAGAAAATGTTCTCTCCTGATCCCTAACCAGTGATCCCTACTGAACTTACTGGAGAGTGAGCATGCCAGTGGCAGATCAGGCTCAGCTGTCGTGCCTTCATGCTGGCACCGTGTTCAGGGTCACAAACGAATAACAGCCAGTCAAACAAGTCATTGGAAGAAAGCTCAAAAGATAAAGTTTCAGTGGAAAGAAAGGGACAGGAAGAGTTCATTCGGAGTTTTAAGTATAAAAATAAGCAAATTTTCCTTGATAATCAGTAGAGCTTATAAATATTTTGCGTGCAGCTTTCATCTAGAGCAGAGACAAAAAAAAATCAGTCCATAACCAATCAGCCAGTCTTCTTGATACCACTCATTTGTTCTTCCCATTAAAATTAGTCCGGATATATAAAATAGATTGCTGAACTGCTACTGTCTGTTCCACACCCAGGCTGAATTGAAAGTTCCACCCCATTTTATTTCAGTGCCAAATGTCTACAAATATATTTATAGATTCAAAAAAAATGTTATTTTCCCACTGCAAGAAGCGGAGGAAACAAACAAGGTGTTGTTGTGTGGTTTGCCATTAGACGCTTAGGTCTTCTTGTGCCAGATCCGTCACTTGGTTCTCAAGCTTTGAAGTAAAAGGGGCAAGATCTCATTTACAGCTGATCAAGCAGAAAAGATACTCTTGAATAAATATTTGAGAACAAAAACATAATTTGAGGAGGAAGTTACAACTGTTCACGAGTTGCCCAAGCATGGAAAGGGGAAGGATGCTGCAGTACATTATAAAAGAAAGCTGTTTCTGAATATTCAATTTAAGAAGAGGAATCCAAAGTTTCCTTAATTGCACAATTATTTCCACAGCACCAAATAAATCTCAACTGAAATCCAGTTAAACTTCAAAACAAATTTTGTCGCAAGTATTTGGTAGATAAATATAGTTTGCGGTTACCTTTTTTTAATCTAACTACAATGTAGTGTTCAGAAATGTTGAGATTGCAAAGCTGGCAGGAGGGGGGTGGGGGAGACAAAGAGAGGTGTTGTTATACCAGTGTTATTAGGTCAATCTATCACACTTAAGAAAGAACTTTAATATAATGCCTTATTACAGCCTCAGGACATACCAAAGCAAACTACAACCAATGAATCACCTTCTAAGGTGCAACCACTTATTATGTTGCAAAATATGGGACTCAATCTCACAAAATTCTTAAAACAGCAAATCTGATGAAAAGTTCTATGAACTAAACATGAATTATTTCATTCCTATCTAGCCTCTGTAACAATAAACAAAAAAACTTCTCTCTGAATATGTGACAGGCCCATTATAATTTCTGAGATAATTTTGGTAGTGCAATTGTGTAATAGCAGTACTAAGCAGCCACTAGGATCCAGAGCTGGATATACAAGCTGAAGTCCAAGGAACACAGCGAAAAACACCCTTTTATCAAAAGTGACTGTCCTTGCTTCTGCCAATTGAATTGCAACTCTCGGCTATAAAGAAACAAAAGTCTTTTCCAATACTTTTGATGGGATCCTTTTCTGCCTTGTTGAAATATTGAGACAGATCTTCTGATGCCCTGGAGTGACTGGCTTCCTTCACTCGGACCACAGCCTTTCTTCCAGTAAGATCCTGGGCACTGATTCTCACTGAGAGGCTGACCAGACCAGTCCAGATGAAGGGTCTCAACTGGAAACGATGACTGTCCATTTCCCTCCAGCCTGACCTGCTGAGTTCCTCCAGCATCTTGTGTCTTGCTCCAGATTCCAGCATCAGCAGTCTCCGAATTTATTATACTATATTTCAAAAATTTAAACTCTTAAAACACTTTCACATAGGTGGAAACAAGTAATGACTGAAACAAAGTGAAATAAAGCAAACCACAACCCTGGTTACTGTTCTCCCAGTGGGTGTTTCTTCCTTGATTTCAACCTGCCGTGCCACCTGTGTCACCCTCAACCTACTGTAGGCTCAGCTGGAGGATTCCCCGCCCAACACTCTCTTGAAATTCAGGCTGCCCCCGGGGATCCCTGGGGAGTCCTCTGATGCAGTGCAGGGGCAACAGGGAGCAATGTGAAGGTGTGCTTCCAGCCTAAGCTTACACCAGCACTACAGTGCAGTGGGAGCATCAGACGGGGGTCAGTGAACATTGTAAGAGAAGATAACTTTATTGGTCACATGTACATCAAAACACACAGTGAAATGCATCTTTTGCATAGTGTGTTCTGGGGGCAGCCCACAAGTGTCGCCACGCTTCTGGCGCCAACATAGCATGCCCACAACTTCCTAACCCGTACATCTTTGGAATGTGGGAGGAAACCGGAGCACCCGGAGGAAACCCACGCAGACACACTGGGAGAACATAAAAACTCCTTACAGACAGAGTCCAGAATTGAACCTGGGTTGTCGGCGCTGTAATAGCATCGCGCTAACCGCTACACTACCGTGCAGTGCAGTGGAAGTAATAGAGAGGGACGGGGAACATTGTATAGTGCAGTGGGAGCACCAGAGAGAGACGGGGGACATTATACATGTCAGTTTATACTGTTGCTCTCAGTTGCTTCTGTTCTCTGGCAACCCTTGGGAAATTCAGACGTTCTGTTTCTTATGAAGACATTGGTTAGGTAAGGAATTTTGATTAAAGAATTCCCTTCAAATAGTACCAAGGGATGTTATTTACTTTCACCTTAAAAGGCTGACATGACTTCAGCTTAATGGCTCATCTGAAAGGCATTCTGGCCAACAATAAAGCACTTGCTTGTCACTGTGCTGCACAATGTGCTCAAGTGTTTCTGCTGAGGTTCTGAAACTTGAGAGAGAGAGTCTTCAGTCACAAGTTCACAACCTCACGTCCCACGCCTGGGAAGAGGAGGAGGTGCCAGGTGACCTCAGAGATGCCGTAATCATGGCCATCAAAAATGGAGACACATCCCAATGTAGTAACTGCAGAAAGATCTCCCTGCTGTCTGCTTCCTTGAAAGACATTGCCAGGGTTCTCTTCAACAACCTCTTCCCAGTGAGTGAGGAGCTGCCCTCTGAATTACAGTGTGGATTCTGTCCATCAAGAAGTAGAATCAACTTAACATATGTCAACTGCAAGAGAAATGCAGTAAGCAGCGTCAATTATAATTCATGGCCTTTTTTGACCTCACAAGAGCCTTTAACTCCATCAATCCCAGAGACTTATTAAATTTGGCTGTGCACATTTGTCTCATGTTTGCGACATGATAGCTAGGATCTTAACCAAAGGATCCATATAGACCCAGTCTCAGTGCAGACTTGTGTCCGTAAGGCGATATAATTATCCCAACATTTTCTCAACCTTTCTCTACTCAACAGTGTACATCACTTACAACAAGCTTCCCTCTGGAATGGAGCTAATCTATAGGACATACGGGAAGCTGTTCAACCTATTTCACCTCCACTGTGGAACCAAGGTCGCTCCAACCTCAATCATCAAGCTGCAGTATACAGACGGTTCTTGACCACATTCGGAGACAGAGCTCCAAGTCATCATTGACTTGTTCACTGAAGTGTACAAGAGAATGGGCCTTGCACATAATACCAGTAAAGCAAAGGTCATCTTTGAATCCACATCCGTTGCACAACACCATGCTCGACAATAAATGTGCACAGTGAGAATCTGGTAAAATGCAGACCACTCTCCCTATCTTGCCAGACACGAGGGCAGATGTTGATGATAACATCCACCATTGCACCAGCACAACCTTTCTCAGTTAGGACATTAAACCTAGCATGTTTGGCAGTGTTATCTCATGGTCTACTGGGCAGCAGTAATCCCTGCAGACATGATTCTTCTGAGACATGGACTACCCTGAGAAACCTCAATGCACTAGACAAACACTTTCAATCCTATCTCTACAAAATCCCCCAAGTTCAATGGCAGAATAAGCGAATCAACATCACACCTTCTCCCAAGCCAACATCTCCAGCATCAAAGCTCTGATTGTAGTCAGTCAGCTCTGATGGGCAGGTCATGTCATTTGCATGCCTGATACCAGACTTCTGAAACACACATCCAAGCTCTTGTCGCAAGAGTGGAAAGCGGAAACAATAAAAGGATGTTCTCAAACTTCCCCTTTCCTATGACCAAGAATGGAGATCCCCCTGCCCTCACATTGTGCCCCACCAGCCTCTGCTCTCAATGGATCAACCTTCTTCCAGCCCAGACACACCTTCCCCTCCCGTCCACCTTCAGCGTTTTGAGGAGACCATACCCTCTGATCTGGTCTTCCACCTTTATCAACCACTCCCCTTCTCATGGCAGTTTCCCATGTAACCCAAGAGAAGCAACACTTGTCCTTTTACCACCATCCAAGGCCCAAACAATCATCTCATGTGAAACAACGATTCACTTGCACTTTTTCCCATCTACTGTACTGCATTCAGTGCTGATGATGTGGTCTCCTCTTTACTGGAGAAACCAAAAACAGTGGAACATCTGTGTTCAGTCAACAGGCGTAACCCAAAGTCTTCAGCTGCCCGTCACTTTAATTCTCCATCCCATTTGCACTCTGACCTATTTGTCTGCAGCTCCTGTACTGCTCTAACAAGGCCCAATGTAAACTTGAGCAACAGTTCCTCATCTTCCATCTAAGCACATTGCAGAACCCTGGACTCAACACTGAATTCAACAATTTCAGGTAACTCACTCTCTTAGTATCAGGACTGGCTAGTTCATCTGAGGGTCATCTATCTATAACATTAATTCACTTTTTCTCTCTCTACCATTTACCCTTCAAGGATGTTCTCCCAACCTTCTTGTAAAGTGTAATATCCCCCAAAACTTGTGTGAACCCCTGCCCCATTATCAAATTTGGAACCTCAAGTCCCTTCGCTGGGAGTACACAGGAATCCAGCAAGAACAGCAGAAACAGCACACCCCTTCCCGAACTACCCACATGTCCCACCAAACCCTTTCTCCTTCCCACCTGTGGAAGAGTCTGGGGATCCCATTTGGAAATCATCAGCCACCTGAGAATCCACAGAAATGAGTCATCTTCAAACCCAAGGGACTCGTGGAGTCATAGTTACACAGCACAGAAACAGACCCCTCAGCCCGACTGGTCCATGCCGACCAAGATGCCCCATCCAAGCTAGTCCCATTAGCCAGCTTTTGGCTCATAACCTTCAAAACCTTTCCAATCCATGTACCTGTCCAACTGTCTCTGAAAAGTTGTTATTGTACCTGCCTCAACTGCTTCCTCTGGCAGATCATTCCACACAGATACCACCCTTTGTGTAAAAAAGTTGCCCCTCAAGTTCCTATTAAATCTTTCCCCTCTCACCTTAAACCTATGCCCTTGATTCCCCAACCCTGGGAAAAAGACTGAGTGCATTCACCCTTTCTATGCCCCTCCTGATTCTATACACCACTATAAAAATCACCTTTCGGTCTCCTATGCGCTAAGGAATAAAGTCCTAGCCTGTCCAACTTCTCCCTATAACTCAGTTCCTCAAGTCCTGGCAACATCCTTGCAAATCTGTACTCTTTCCAGTTTATTAACATCTTTCCTATAGCAGGGCGACCAAACTGAACACAATACTCCAAGTGCAGCCCCACCAGGATCCTGTACAACTGCACCATGATCTCCCAACTTTTATACTCAATGCCCTGACTGATGAAGGCCAGCGTGCCAAAAGCTTTCTTCACCACTGTATACCTGTGACTCCACTTTCAGTGAACCATGTACTTGTTCTCCAAGGTCCCTCTGTTCTACAACACTCCCCAGGGTCCTGCCCTTCACTGTGAAAGTCGTACCTGGATTTGACTTTCCAAAATACAACACCTTGCACTTAATCCGAATTAAACTCCATTTGCCACTCCTTGACCCACATACTCAGTTGATCAAGACCCCCCCCCTGTAATTTTTGATAACCTTCTTCACTATCCACTATACCACCTATTTTGGTGTCATCTGCAAATTTACTAACCATGCCCTGTATATTGCTATCCAAATTGTTGATATAGATGACAAACAGCAATGGGCCCAGCATCGACCCGAGGCACACCACTAGTCACAGGCCTCCAGTCCAAGAAACAACCTCCCACCATCACCCTCTGCTTTCTACCATCAAGTTGATTGTGTATCCATTTAGCCAGCTCACCGTGGATTCCAAGTGATCTAACCCTCCAGACCAGCCTACCATGTGGAACCTCATTATACAGGCCTTACTGAAGTCCATATAAACCGCCCTGCCCTCATCAACTTTGTTGGTCACATCATCAAAATACTCAATTAGGTTTGTAAGACATGATCTCCCATGAACAAAGCCACGCGGACTGCTCCTGATCAACCCCCTTTTTCCAGATGTACATATATCTTATCCCTCAGAATCCTCTCCTGTAACTTACCTGCCACTGATGTTAGACTTACTGGCCTATAGTTCCCAGGTTTTTCTTTGGCTCCCTTCTTAAATAAAGGCACAACATTTACTACCTCCAGCCTACCAGCACTTCGCCCTTGGCTAACGATGATGCAATTACTTCACCAGGACTCCTGCAATTTCTTCTCTGGCCTCCTACAGTGCTCTTGGATATACCTGGTCAGGCCCTGGAGTTCTGTACACCTTCAAACCTTTTAAGACATCCAGCACCTCCTCAAATGTAATGTGGACTATCACCAAGACCTCCCCATTTACTTTTCCTGGTTCCAAAGTCTTCGGGTCTTTCTCCATGGTAAAAACAGAGGAGAAATATTCATTAAGGACCTTGCCCATCTCCTGCAGCTCCACACAGAGATGTCTCCTTTGGCCTTTGAGGAGCCCTATTCTCCCTCTAGTTATTCTTTTTCCCTTAATATACTTACAAAATATCTTTGGATTTTCCTTAATCTTCTCTGCCAAAGCTATCTCATACCCCTGTTTTGCCCTCCTGATTTCCTTCTTGAGTACACTCCTGCTCCTAATAAGAAGAGTGCTCACTCCTGGGCATGGATCTTGAACTGATGACAGTTCAGCAGTGACCAGAATGCTACCAACTTAACCAAGGTAACCGAGTAAAGGCATAAAAATATCACTCAGAGCAGGAATCCTTCTTGGGGCTCTGTAAGGAATCCACAGACTTCCTCTGCCTGTCCCTCCCTGCACCACATTGGCATGTGTTCGGAAACTCCCTCCCATCACTTATCGTATGCAGTAACCGTAAATTCACGAGCTGTTTCCTTATGTTTAGTGTCACCTCTCTCCATACAGACTTTGTGTCTCTACAATTGGAAGCTTACTTTCATTATCTTGTATCTAGACATATGATGGAATGACTGAGGCAGTTTCAACAAATAAAGCACTTATTATGCGAGTTGGATGCTATAAACTTAAATGTTTTCCATCTACATTTCTCCAGGAAAGAAGAATGGAAAAAAATAAACAGTTGCCAGACTTTATAATAGATGAGGCCACTGACACGTTAACTCACCTTCCCCACCCAATTTTTTTTTACTTTTGTTTTAGCCTCTGGCGTTCACTAGCAAGGCCAACATTTGGTTCCGATCCTTATTTGCCCTTGAGCCGCCACAGTCTTTTTGATGAAGTTATACACACAGTGCTACTGCGAAGGGAATTCCAGGATTTAGACCCAGCAACACAGAAGGAATGGTGATATATTTCCAAATCAGGACAGTAAGAGACTTGGAGCAAAACCCGTGCACCTGAAGCTCTTGACCTTGTTGGTGGTAAAGGTTGCATGTTTGGGAAGTGCTCTCAGAGTAGCCTAGGCAACCAACTGCAGTGCATTCTGCACACAGTGATTTCTACACTGATGGACAGTATAGATATCAAGTGGGCCACTTTGTCTTTGATGGCATCAAGTTTCTTGAGTGTTTTTGGAGCTGCACTTATTCAGGCCAGTGCAGAGTACTCCATCACAGCCCTGACTTGTGCCTTGTAGATGGTGGAAAGATTTTGGGATGTCAAGAGGTAAGTCACTCACTACAGGATGCCCAGCCTCTGACTTGCTCTTGTAGCCACAGTATTTATTTAGCTAGTCCGTGGTGAACTCAAGGTTGTTGGTGGTGGGGTCTTGGTGTTGGTAATGTCATTTAATGTCATAGACAGTGATTAGACTCTCTCAGGTTTGAGATGGTCATTGCCTTGCATTTCTGCAAATGTTACTTGACACTTTATCAGGCTATGCCTGAATGTTTTTAGTATCCTACTACATGAAGGAATGTACTGCTTCAGAGGGGAGGGAATGTGGGTTACCCAAAATCAGAAAATTCAGTATTCATACCATTGGGTTGTAGACTACCGAAATGGACAAGATGTGTTCTTCTAGTTTGCACTTGGCCTCACCCTGGCAACAGAGAAGACCAATGATGACACGCTGGTGTGGAAATGGGGAGTTGAAATGGTCTGCAGCCAGGAGTTCAGGATGGCGATAGTGGACAGAGTGCAGGTGTTCCACAAAACGGTCAGCCGAGTCTATGGTTGGTCTCGCCGACGTAGAGGAGTCACTCCCTGTGCTCCTTTCTCTCTCCTCCTGATCCACCCGAGGTTCTACCCTCCCCCACCTGGTTCCACCTGACTATCACCCACACGCTATACCAACTGGGTCTCCCATCTCCTCCCCCAACCAGTTCCACCTGCCTATCACCCACACACAATACTGACTGGGTCTCCCATCCCCTCCCCAACTAGTTCCCTCTCATTTTCAGGTATATCTGGTGCTGCGATTGGCACGATCTTCTGCACTGCTCCTGGAACCAGCGTCCACCATAATTATGCTAGAGTGAGGAATATACTGGGACATGAGGTTACAGATTTTGACGGTGTACTGCTTGTGATGGTCCACAGCATGTCTCGAGTTGCCAGCTGTGTTCGAGTCTATCCCATTTAACACCAATGTAGTTCTACACGATGTGATGTGAAGATAAGACTTTATCTCCACAGGGACTGCGTTGTGGTCACTTCCAGTAGGTGTATCTGCCCAAAGGAGGTTGGTGAGGCTGAGGTCATCAAAATTCACTCACCAGTGTCACAGATCCAGTCTGGCTGCTCCATCCTTCAGGACCTGGCTAGCTCAAGTTAGTGGTGGCACTTCCAAACCACTCTTGGTGAAGGAACTTGTCCTTTAACTACCAATCCCACCACCTCCTGTGCCCTTGTTGCTTCATCAGCTGAGGGAGGATGGCAACTGGTAATCAGGATGTTTCCTAGCCCCCGTTCCAGCTAATGCCATGAGACGTAATGGGACGTGGAGTCAATGTCCCATGTGACTTCCACTAGCATTTGTTTTTAAATTCCAGGCTGCTGACTGAACTTAAACTCCACAGCTGCATTACTGAGATTTGAACTCGGGTCTCTGGACTGTTTTTCTAGGCCTCTGAATTACTGATCTGGCACACCCATCCATTCATACATCATTCTGGAGACACAAGAGACTGCAGTTGCTGTAATCTGGAGCTAAAAATAATCTGCTGGAGGAACTCAGCAGGTCAGGCAACATCTGTGGAGGCAGAGGGATGGTCGACATTTTGGTTCAAGGCTCTGCAGTAGGACACTGCATCCATTTTACTACTCCACTGCAAAGTTTCTTCAAACTATGCCCACTTTGAAGAAGTTTCTCTCCTCTCTTCAAGTCCCTCTCTCATTCTTCTCCCTCTGTGGTTTCTCCATTTTACATACATATATTACACAGAACACTACAGCACAGTCCAGGCCCTTCGGCCCACAATGCTGTGCTGACATTTTATCCTGCTCTAAGATCTATCTAACCCTTCCCTCCCACATTGCCCCCCATTTCTCTATCATTTATATGTCTATCTAAGAGTCCTTTAAATGTCCCTAATGTATCTGCCCCCACAAACTCTGCAGGCAGTGTGTTCCATGCACCCACCACTCTGTGTAAAAAACTTACCCCTGACATCCCCCTTATACCTTCCTCCAGTCACCTTAAAACTATGTCCCCTCGTGTTAGCCATTGTCGCCCTGGGAAGAAGTCTCTGACTGTCCACTCGATCTATGCCTCTTATCATCTTGCACACCTCTATCATGTCACCTCTCATCCTCCTCCTTTCCAAAGAGAACAACCCTAGCTCACTCAGCCTAGATTCTGTTAAGTTTATTACTGTGTGATAGACCCCATGGGCTGAATGTCCTCCTTCAGTGTCATTACAAGGCAACAAAGGATGGTTTATGCAATACATTAATTGCTTTCTTCTTTGAACAAAAGGGAAGGAATAACAGTTTTGAAATTATCCTTCTGATTGCATCTTATTTGAAATGATATGTAATAGCCACATTGTAAAAGGAATCAATGGCTCCTCATTTCTGTATGCTGCCGCAGTAACATGTACCTTGTATATACCTCAATGATGTGCCTTTACAGAATCGTATCAAAACCTAGGCCTCTGTACCTTCCTCTGCAACTGAATCCTCAACTTCCTTATCTATATGAATCTATAAATTCACCAATGACACCACTTTTGTTGGCAGAACCTCAGATGGCAATGAGGTGGTGTACAGGAATAAGATAGATCAGCTGGTTGAGTGGTGTCACAACAATAACCTCGCACTCAACGTCAGCAAGACCAAGGAATTTATTGTGGACTTCAGGAAGAGGAAGTTGGGAGAACACACACCAGTCTTTACTGAGTTGTCAGCAGTATAAGGTTGAGCAGCTTCAAGTTCCTGGGCGTCAACATCTCAGAGGATCTATCCTGGGCCCAACACATTGATGCAATCACAATGAAGGCACACCAGTGGCTCTACTTTATCAGGAGTTTGAGGAGATTTGGTATGTCACCAAAGACTCTTGCAAAGTTCTACAGATGTATGGAGGAGAGCATTCTGATTGGTTGCATCACCACCTGGTATGGAGGCTCCAATGCGCAGGATCGCAAGAGGCTGCAGAATTCTTTTAGACTCAGCCAGCTCCATCACGGGCACAACCCTCTCTGCTATCGAGGACACCTTCAAGAGGCAGTGCCTCAAGAAGGTGGCGTCCATCATTAAGGACCCTCACCACTTCTTCACATGCCCTCTTCACATTACTACTATTGGGGAGGAAGTACAGGAGCCTGAAGACCCACATTCAACATTTCAGGAACAGCTCCTTCCCCTCCACCATCAGATTTCTGAACAGTCCATGAACACTACCTCATTATTCCTCTTTTGCACTACTTATTTATTTTTGTAACTTACAGTAATTTTTATCTCTTTATATCTTGTACTGTACTGCTGCCGCAAAACAACAAATTTCACAACTTATGTCAGTGATAATAAACCTGATTCGGATTCTGGATCGTAGCAATGGGAACATCCACTGATCAAGATGACTTTCATCTTTTTTGAAGAGTAATATTGGAATGAGTGAATAATTTGTGTCAGGTGGGGAACAGCATGCTGATAATGGATGGAAGCCTGATGTGATAGTGTTCAATAATTTAAAAAAAGCTTAAAGACGAAAGAAACTTCAAAAAATAAAGTCTCATTTAGATAATTTAGATAAAATATTTGTGTCATTTGTGGCAGCTGTTAAATACATGTAGAAATGTTGTACATGTTAAATGCATTTAGAAACATGGAGATCTTTTTCAAAGCTGACTCTATGCTTGGCATGTTATTCAAATTATGGGAGCGCCTGGGTATTCCCCTATCCCTGAGCAAAGAGGAAAGGGCAGGGTTCATAATTAAATTGCATCATATCTCTAATTAGGCACTAAATCATGGAGAAAGAGGAATGCCACGTGGTCCACGATAAAGATAGTTCAGTGTAGAAGCTGTTCCTGAAAATGTCATATATTTAATTGCAAATGTGACCATATTGGTGAACTGCCTTCATGAACCATTGTTGTCCATGTATGTAGGGAGATGCTGACACAATGATGAAGGTGGAATCTCAAATTTTCTCCAAGCCAAATATGTGAGATTGATGACTGGTGGGGGTGGGGATGGGGATGAGAAGGGAAGAAAGTTAAAGTATTTCCATTCACCCTTATCCTATCAGAGAGACTCTGGGTTTGGGTGGTGCTGTGTCAAGGAAGACTTGATGAGGTGCCACTGTGCACCTTAGATATGAAATACTGCAGCCAAAGTGCACAAGTGGCAAAGGGAAAAAATGATCATTGTGGTAAACGTCAATTGAATAGAGAAGTGGGCTGCTTTGAGACTCTGAGTGTCAGTGGAGCTGCACACATCCAGATGAGTAGAGGCCAATCCATCTTACTGCAAACATGCAGCTCACAGATGATAGAAAGGCCTTAGGAAGCAGGAAAGGGATCCCTCACAGAATATCCAGCCATTGGCCTTGTAGGTAGCTACAGTTGCAATACAGTCCATTTAAGCTTCTGATCAATGATAAAACCCTGGATACTAATGGCATGTGATAAATATTATTAATGTCCATGCATAGATCTTGAGACAAATCAATTTGGTCCATTAAGTTTCTTATTCCTACCTGTTCCCATGGTTGGTTGAAGAGTTCACTTGCATATTTGAACCTCATGCAGAATTGTAGTAATAAAGTTGTATTGAACAATAATAGTCATAACTTTTATTTGGAGGTAATGCAAATCAAGCTGTAGTGACCAGTCTTTTCTTTGACCAGGAGCTAGATCCCAACAGCCACAATAATAAATTCAGCTTTCACTCAGTGTGGAACTGAATTATACATACAACAAACACAATCAATTCACTGGACTCAAGGCCATTCTAAGTTAAATGATTAATTCCTGATATTTTCTGCCATTTCCCCCCATACATTCTTCCCATTTGCAGTCACTTCCAGCTTTGGTTTCCAAGATCCTGTATTTTGTAACATTTTAGTATCTTTTTAAAATAAATCTCTGCAATGCATTTCACTGATAGATTTGGTATTACTTAATCTCTCCAGTATTAGTTACATCTTGGCTCTCAGTAGTATATTTAGACACGAGTCCAAAGCACTCTGCATTTCAACAGTATGCAGGATGGGAACCATACAATTGTGCTGCTACATCTGTGCACAACTTCCAGCAGATGTGTGAGCACTGAGCAATCTCTGCAGCACCCTCTCAACTCATGGGACAACAAGCAGGCAGTGTGACACTTCAGGATTGACCATTAGCAGTAGACATGTGACTGCCACATATTCAATGGGGAAAAAATATTTTAGTATTAATATAATTTTGACACAAATAATTAAAAAAAAAATCTTTATACCTTCATATGTACAAGGAGAAAATCTGAATGGTTTAAAAGGTAGGTGAAGTGACCCAAGCAGTCTGCATCAGTGGAAATGAATTAATACTCATATGCCATTACAGCATAAAATCATGGACAAATGCAAGCTGAATTTGATTAAAATATGCATTTGGGCTGATAGAATAAACAAGGTCTCAATAAACATGGTATTATTTATAGTTCCATACAAAGACAAATTTAAATACATTTCCACACACTTCAAATTTGAATGTAAAAGTGGGGTAAACAAGACTAAATTCCTAGATCCAATGCTGTTAGAGAAGAAAATCCCAGAGTCATACCCTAAACTGTGGCAAATAGCCTTATCTCAGCCAGATGGCCGTGGAGAGAGCTACAATTGGCTCTGTGCCCAATCTAAGGAGGAGGAAATATCAGCTGTTGCTTGTGCTCATGATCATTATCTGATGACCACTGCTAGAAGGTTGGATGTGAATATTGACTGAGGGCAAGGTGCGACTTGCCTGTGATGCATCTTACAGGTTAAAGATTGAAACTGTTGTACAAGGTACTGAAGAAAGGGACGGAGCAAAAGTTCACACCTATCAAAGACTTAAGGTTGTGACACAGATGTTTTCAATGGCATCTACCAGATATGTTGTGTTGGGAGCACATTTCTGCAAGACAGTTCAGAGCATTGATAAAAACATATTATAAAAACTCATATAGAGCTCCCTCAACAAATAATGCACCCTGGATAGTACCCATGTTTCTTATTTATCATTAAGTTTGCCTCCAGCATTACCGATGGATAATTGGTATTCTAATTAATTCATTAGCGACAACATGCCCAAAATGGAAGGACAATATTTCCATTCAGTTATATTTATAGGCTTCCATTTTCTGTCATGTACATTCTTACCAATGCCATGTGGAGAGAATGGCATAGATTTACTCTGCTTTTGGTAAAGAACCCAGTCCTCCCATCCTAGCCGAGATCACAAATTCATACTGTGTGTGGTGAGTTGTGGCCATTTTATGTTGCAATGCTTCTGGAGAGGCTGTGTTATGCGGCTGTGAGTGGACTCTTCCTTGCTGTTTTCCCCTTCTGCTTTGCAGCCAGATCTCTGCTCAGTTACACAATGTAAACCAGAATTTGAAACCAGTTCTTCTCATTAGTACAATACCAACTCTAAATCATAAAGGGCCATTTTACATTCTTTCTAATTAATTTTAAAACATGTTATCAAGCCTATGTTCATTGCTAAAGCATCATTCCATTCCCAGTGTTCTCCCTAATCCCTCCCAAAGAGATGGACCCTTGTTAAGTCAAGACAGCTCTCCTTATCCTCTCTAAAGAGCCAGACTTGATTTTCCACATACCAATTGTGAAATGCATCATGCATGGGAACCTGGTTAACTGTTCCCATCTACAGGTCAATGAAACTGAAGCCAGTGGTAGAAATCCCTTAAAATGATAGTTTAATCCAACTGTAGACAGATGTTTTATTGGAATGTGTGACCTGCATGACTCAGAACTTCACTGTCTATCTACTGAACCATTATAGGACACAGCTGCAAGAACTTTAAAAGCATCACTGTGACAAACATAATTTCTCCCTCCATCAGCACCACAGCTAAAAAAATTGCAATGTAATTATTGCACAAATATAAAAAGGTAGCATCCTGCTAATATAGACACAAGAGATTGCAGATGCTGGAATCTGGAGCAAAAAGCAGACAACTGGAGGTACTCAGTGGGTCAGGCAGCAGCTGTGGAGGGAAATGGACAGTCAACATTTGGGGTTGAGACCCTTCATCTGGACTGAAAGAGTAGAGGGCAGCTAGCCAATATAAAGAGGTGAGGGGGAAGGGGTGGAGCAAGAGCTGGCAAGTAATAGGTGGATCCAGGGTGAGGAAGGGCGATAGGCAGATGGAGGAGGGTAGAGTGAAAAATAGCAGCAGAGGCTGGGAAGTGATAGGTGGAGGCAAAGGGCTGCAGATGAAGGAATCTGATTGTAAAGGAAGGGGGAGCATGGAATTAGATAAGGGAGGTGGGGTGGGCAGTGGATGGAGTGTGTGAGTGATGGGCAGACGGAGAGGGTAGAGGATGGAAATGAAACAAGGCTGTAGGAGGCTGGGGTGAATGGAGGAGGAACTGGGTATATCAGGGGGAGAGAGAAAAGGGACAGAGGGAAATCAGGTTACCTGAAACTGGAGAATTCAATATTCATGCCATCAGGTTGTAGACTACCCAGGTGGAATACAAGGCCCTGTTTCTCTAGTTTGCCTTGACCCTCACCCTGGCAATGGAGGTGACAGAGGACAGACAGGTCAGTGTGGGAATAGGGAGGCGAATTAAATTGGCTAGCAATTGGGAGCTCTAGATGGCCATGGCAGATAGAGCACAGGTGCTCAGCAAAGCATTCCCCTTGTTTGTGCTTTGTCTCACTGATGTAGAGGAGGCCACATCAAGAGCACCAAATGCAATAAACAAGTTTGGAGGAGATGCGTACAAATATCTGCCTCAACTGGCAGGTCTGTACAAGTCCCTGAATAGTGGTGAGGGAGGCATAGGGACAGGAGTTACACCTCCTCGGTTTGCAGGGGAAAGTGTGAGCAACCCAGGAAGTGACAGAGAGAGTGGTCCCTGTAGGAAGGGGTGGGGAGGGGAAGATTTAGTTGGTGGTTGGATCACATTGTACTTCAAACGTAATTGGCTTAGGAATCCATAGACAAAAATCAACTCCTACCATGGCAGCCGCAGAATTTAATTAATTAGGTAAAAAAACCATCATCATTAATGGTGAACAAGAAATGCAAATCTGGTTCATTAAAATCCTTTAGGGGAGGCGATTTGGTGTCTTCACCTGGTCTAGCAAATCCAGACCTATTGACTGTAGTTGATTCTGCCGACGAAATCAGAGCTCAAGAATGATCAGGGAAAAGCAACAAGTGCTGGTTTTACCAGTGATGTTTGAATTCTGTAAATGAAATTAAAGAAAAAGATTCTCCAGTCTAATATTTTGACATATTCAGTTGAAATATTAAGCCAAAGGATGTTATGTCCCAAAGGAACATAATTTTAAAAAAAATCTCATGGCCTGAAGTTGGAAACGAGCAAGGTAATTTTCCATTGTTCTGATCAACACTTGTCCCAAATGAAACTACCGAAGGTAGTTTAATTGTGATTCATCTCCCTTACCACATGTAAGCTGTTGCTTCATGCTCACTTTTGTAATTGACAACATAACTACAGTGGCCACATTCAAGTGCAATTCATTTGTGACGAAGATCTTTAAGACGTCATGGGGACACTGTATATTGAAAGTTTCTTCTTCCTTACATTTAATAGACACTACCAGTTTGATAACTGACTAGTCAATACTCTTGAGAATTTGTAATTGTGAACCAAATTGAAGTGCAATAGTATAACAGGAAGGAAGAAAGTCTGATTTATCAAGAAATGAAGTAGGAAAATGACGGTAGTGGCTATGTGTGGGCTGGATAGCATGAAGAAGCTAGCGCAAGCAAGTACCATCCAGAGATGGGGCAAACAGACAGTTGCCTCCTCTCAACTTTTTCCACAAGGGAAAATGGTGAATGAAAAAGGTCATAAGCACACCTTATGTGCTTCTCATCTGATGACCAAGGTCCTCTTCAGTCAAATTAACTTAATTTTCTTACTGACTTGCTTTATTAGGCCATTACCAAATACTTATTTATTCTGAAATGTGAAGTTACCACAGTTTCCTTGCAAGCACAAAACCTCGGCCAAGAGTTTTGCATCATATTTTAATGACCTCACCAACGATCACACCCTCTTCCTACAGCTCAGAATGCCCCCGCAGAGCAGACCACTCACTGTAAAACAATGAACTTCTTTTTATTACTCTTACTAATGAGTTGTAGACTTACAAAAGGTTAAAGTTGTTGATACTAAAACACAAGACTTTTCTCATTTGGAATCCAGATTAATTTCTTGCAGGAGACTTGAGCATCTGGCATGAGCATGCATTTGAAATCTGTCAAGATGTACCCATGTCCTCAGAGGCAGAGAATCACTGTGCTGAATTTTCATGTTACTCAGTCCAACCCAACCCACATATGTATAAATCAGAAGCATTATATGGAAAAATGTATCAACTGCTGGCCATCATAGTTGTAATGAAAATTGAGGTGATTGTTAATTGGTTGAGCTCTTGGCCTAGAGGTGGTCAAATGCTGTCAGGCACACACTAGATCCACCCAAGGACCCTCTGTCCACCCCATCTCCCTACAGCCTACTGCTGGCTTTGCTCCATAACGGGGCCACTGATCGCACACTTCCAATTATGGAGAGATATCATTCAACTCTCATTGCGAATTCACTGATCCATTGCAAAGACAATACAAAGTTAAAAAGAAAGAGTTGCATTTATTACTAATCACCTTTCACATCCCTTTCAGGATATTGAAAATTGCTTTATAGCTGATGAAGTATCTATGAAGTATAGCACCCTGTGAAATGTGTGAAACATTGCAACCAATTTGCACACAGCAAGCACCCACATATGGCCCTGTGATAATGACCAAAAAGTCTGTTTCTGAAAATGCTGATTGAGGAATAAGTCTCAGTCAGCACCCCTCTGTTCTTTCACAGAAGAGTTCCAATGGGCCTGTAATATCCACCTGTGAGAACAGATGGGACCTCAGCTAAACATTTCTGCTGAAAGACAGATGAAAGTTGTAAAAGTTTTGGGCTTCATATTATTGGTAACTGTCCATCGCCTGCTAGATGCAAGCAGATGTTTAAAATTACTCCTTATAAATCATGCCAAGGACTATACTTATTATTACTTACTCATTATTAATCAGATCGACTGTGACAGGACATTCCATTTTCCTTCTACCACAAATCCCTGCTGGGTCTCAGTTCTTCCCAGTTGATTATACCTCCACACATTTTGAAAAGAAGCAAATGCAGATGAGTACATTGGATTGACTTTTGGTGCTTCACTGAGGAAATGCTGCAATGTTGGAGGTACTGTCCTTCAAGTAAGGCAAAAAAATTGAAACTCTGCCTTCCCATTCAGATAAACATACAAAAGTTGGAGGAAGTTCTCAGAATGGACCTTCTACCTTAGTCAACAGTTTCCCCTCAGTAACACCTGAGACCTTTGTTTAATTAAAGCATGCAAGTGAGTAAGTTTCCCTTAGTGAATGCACACCTGCATTCATCCCATAGCTTTAAAAGATGTGTGTATTCCTCCAAAAGATGACAAATTTAAAGTCCTGAATTTACCTTGCAGCCTTATCACTGGTCCAAAAAAAATGTGGCTGATAACCTATGAACCATAGAACAATACAGCACAATACAGGCCCTTCGGCCCACCATGTTGTGCCAGCCTTCAAACCACTCCTAAGACTGTCTAACCCCTTCCTCCCACATATCCCTCTATCTTAAATTCCTCCATATGCTTATCTAACAATCTCTTGAACTTGACCAATGTATCAACCTCCACCACCACCCCAGGCAGCACATTCCATGCACCAACCACTCTGGGTGAAAAACCTCCCTCTGACGTCTCCTTTGAACTTCCCACCCATTACCTTAAAGCCATGTCCTCTTGTATTGAGCATTGGTGCCTTGGAACAGAGGCACTGGCTGTCCACTCTATCTATTCCCCTTAATATTTTGTATACCTCTATCATGTCTCCCCTCATCCTCCTCCTCCTCTCCAATGAGTAAAGCCCTAGCTCCTTTAGTCTCTCTTCATAATTCATACTCTCTAATCCAGGCAGCATCCTGGTAAATCTCCTCTGCACCCTTTCCAGTGCCTCCACATCCTTCCTATAATGAGGCAACCAGAACTGGACACAATACTCTAAGTGTGGTCTAACCAGAGTTTTGTAAAGCTGCATCATCACTTCGCAGCTCAAACTCGATCCCACAACTTATGAAAGCTAGCATCCCATAAGCTTTCTTAACTACCCTATCCACCTATGTGGCAACTTTCAGTGATCTGTGGATATGAACCCCCAGATCCCTCTGCTCCTCTACACTGCTCAGAATCCTGCCATTTACCTTGTATTCCACCTTGGAGTTTGTCCTTCCAAAGTGTACCACCACACACTTCTCCGGATCGAACTCCATCTGCCACTTGTCAGCCCAGCTCTGCATCCTATCAATATCCCTCGAAGCTTCAACAGCCCTCCACATTATCCACACCACCACCGATCTTTGTGTCATCTGCAAACTTGCTAACCCACCCTTCCACCCCCTCATCTAAGTCATTAATAAGTATCACAAAAACTAGAGGTCCCAGAACAGATCCTTGTGGGACACCACTAGTCACAGCCCTCCAATCCAAATGCATTCCCTCCACCACAACCTTCTGCTTTCTACAGGCAAGCCAATTCTGAATCCACACGGCCAAGCCTCCCTGGATCCTTTGGCCTCTGACCTTCTGAAGAAGCCTACCATACGGAATCTTGTCAAACGCCTTACTAAAATCCATGTAGACCACATCCACTGCACTACCCTCATCAATCTTCCAGGTCACCTCCTCAAAGAACCCTATCAGGCTAGTGAGGAAAGATCTTCCCTTCACAAATCCATGCTGGCTGTCCCTAATCAGTCCATGATTCCCTAAATGATCATAGATCCCATCTCTTAGAATCATTTCTAGCAGCTTGTCCACCACAGACGCAAGGCTCACTGATCTGTAATTCCCTGGACTTTCCCTACTACCTTTTTTTGAATAAGGGGACAACATTCACCACCCTCCAATACCATCGCAGTGAACAACGAGGACTCAAAGATCCTAACCAATGGTTCAGCAATCTCCTCCCTCATCTCACGAAGCAGCCCGAGGAATATTCTGTCAGGCCCCGGGGACTTATCTAATATTTTCTAACAGCTCCAACACATCCTCTCTCTTGATATCTACATACTCTAGAACATTACCCTTACCAACACTGTCCTCAGTATCATCAAGACCCCTCTCCTTGGTGAATACTGAAGAGAAGTATTCATTGAGAACCTCACCCACTTTCACAGCTTCCAGGCACATTCTCACACCTTTGTTTTTAATCAGACCTACCTTTACCCTAGCCAGCCTTCTGCTCTTCATGTACAAGTAAAAAGCCTTGGGATTCTCCTCAACCTTACTTGCCAAAGCCTTTTCATGTCCCCTTCTTGCTCTCCTCAGCCCCTTCAAGTTCTTTCCTTGCTACTCTATATTCCTCGTGAGCCCTGTCTGATCCTTGCTGCTTACACCTTATGTATGCTGCCTTCTTCTTCCTAACTAGTTGTTCCACCTCTCTCATCACTCATGGTTCCTTCACCCTGCCATTCCTTCTCTGCCTCACCGGGACAAATTTATCCCTAACATCCTGCAAGAGATTCCTGAACATCGACCACATCTCTATAGTATATTTCCCTTCAAAAATGTCATCCGAATTTACACTCTCAAGTTCTTGCCTTATAGCCTCATAATTCACCTTTTCCCAATTAAATATCTTCCCATCCTCTTTGCTCCTATCCCTGTCCATGACAATTCTAAAGGTTATTGAGCACTGGTCACTGTCCGCCAAATGTTCACCCACTGATAAGATCAGTCACCTGGCCCGGTTCATTACCTAAAACTAGATCTGATATGGCATTTCCTCTAGTCGGCCTGTCAACATACTGTGACAGGAATCCGTCCTGGACACACTTAAACTCCGCCCCTTCTAAACCTTTGGCACTAAGCAGGTGCCAATCAATATTTGGGAAGTTGAAGTCTCCCATTATAATAACTCTGTTATTTTTGCATCTTTCTAAAATCTGCCTCCCAATCTGCTCCTCAGTATCTCTACTGCTACCGGGGGGGGGGGGGGGGGGGGGGGGGGTGGGGTGGGTGGGTTGCATATAGAATACTCCCAGGAGGGTAACTGCCCCTTTCTTGTTCCTAACCTCCACCCATATTGACTCTAGAGAGGATCCTTCTACATTATCTACCCTTTCTGCAGCTGTAACAGCATCCCTGACCAGTACCGCCACCCCTCCTCCTCTTCTCCCACCCCGCCCCCCATCCCTTTTAAAACACTGAAAACCAGGAATATTCAATATCCATTCCTGCCCTGATGTCAGCCATGTCTCTGTGATAGCCACAATATTGTAGTCCCATGTACTTATCCAAGCTCTCAGTTCCTCTCCCTTATTCCTGATGCTTCTTGCATTTAATTAAATGCACTTTAGCCCATCCACCTTCTTACTTTTATAGCCTGTACTCTGCTTCTCCTTCCTCAAAGCCTCTCTACCTGTCAGAACTGATTTTCCCCAATCCCCTTCTTCCTCTGACCTACACCTCCGGTTCCCTTCCCCCTCACAAACTAGTTTAAACCCTCCCGAACCACCCTAGCAAACCTGGCTGCAAGGATATTGGCCCCCCTCAGGTTCAGGTGTAACCCGTCCTCTCTGTACAAGTCCCACCTTCCCCTGAAAAGATCCCAATGATCCAAAAATCTAAAACCTTCCCTCCAGCACCAACTTCTCAGCCACACATTTATTTGCCATCTCCTCCTATTCCTTCCTTCACTATCGTGTGGCACTGGCAGTAATCCCGAGATTGCTACCCTTGAGGGCCTGTTCTTCAGCCTTCTGCCTAGATCCCTAAATTCACTTTTCAGGACCTCATCCCTCTTCCCATGTCGTTGGTACCAACATGAACCACAACTTCTGGCTGTTCTCCCTCCCGCTCTAGAATCCTGTGGACCCAATCAGTAACATCCCAGACCCTGGCACCTGGGAGGCAACATACCATCCAGGATTCATGCTCACTGCCACAGAACCTCCTATCTGTTTCCCTGACTAGCGAGTCCCCTATCACTACTGTCTTCCTCTTCTCCTCCCTTCCCTTCTGAGCAGCAGGACCAGTCCCAGTGCCAAAGACCTGGCTACTGCTGCTAGGCCCCAACAGCTTCCAAAGCGGAAAACCTGTTATTCAGGGGAACAGCCTCCGGGGTCCTCTGTACTATCTGCCTGTTCGCTTTCTTTCTCCTTCTCTCCTCTGACAGTCACCCTTCTATCTACTTCCTGGACTCCAGTAGTACCTGTTCTAAAGGGGTGACTGTCTCCTGATGTACAGTATCTACATAACTCTCTCCCTCCCTGATGCTGCACAATGTTTGAAGCTGCAGCTCCAGCTCTTCAATTTTGAGCCGAAGTTCCTCCAGTCTCAAGCACTTACTGAAGATGTGGCCATCGTGGACCGCAGCAAGGTCCACGAGCTCCCACATCAAGCAGCTGCAGCACACCACCATGTCCTCCATCTGAACTAATTCTTTTTTCTCCCCCTACCTAGTTTTTTCCCTACTTAAATATTTACAACAGATAACAGGTAAACCTTACTTTTACTTACCAGCTACTCACCTGCCTCACCCCTTTAAGCCAAAGCCCAAATCACTCTGCTCCCTCTCACTCCACTGCCCGCTCTGACTCTGCCCACTGGATATGGCAGTCTTCTTTTTAAGCTGTGCGCACGCTAACGACTGACGTCATGCGCCTGCGCAGTCCTGCCCCCACTATTCCCGATGAGAACTTGTATTAAAAAAACCCTTACACAAGAAAAACTTATCTGTTCCGAAGTCCCGATGCCTGCCAAAGCGAAACCCATGAAATATGTTTATGCTTCTGTTAATATTTAAACTGTATATACTGGCCACTAGAATATACATTTTGCACAGCAGACCTTGATAGAAAAACATTATTTTAAGAGCATTCTATTTTTGACACTTTTCATGCTATGATAAGTTAGGTGTAATATAGATGATTGGATTGAACATAACCAACAAGCAAAAGAAATTTTCAATTTATCAGCCAGAGTTATCCTTAAAAATCCCAGTGCCTGAGTGAGAGAGGCCCATGTATTTCCCAGTCTTCACTTTAGCAACTATTCTCATTGCTTTCTTGGACCTCCCTACCATCCACTTAGTTCAATACTTAGGGTTATGGTAACACAGTTACTGGCCTAACAGCTGAACTTCTAGATTATTGATTCAGGGGCCTGAGCTGGAATCCATTAAGGGTAAATCAGAGAATTTAAATTTGTCAATCAATGTGGAATTTTTCTTAGAAGGCTAATAATAAGACACTTTACTCTGTACTGTTATTGTTTTTACCTGTACTACATCAATGCACTCTGTACTAACCCAATGTAACTGCACTGTGTAATGAATTGACTTGTACGATCAGTATGCAAGACAAGTTTTTCAGTGTACCTCAGTAGAAGTGAGGATAATAAACAAATACCAATAATGAATGTCTTGAAACTTCTTCAACTTTATAATAGATGTGGGTCACTGATCTCTATTAGGGGGAGAAAAGATCTGTCATTCTTATCTGGTCTGGCCTGGCCTATACATGACTCCATTCTTAAAGGAGCTGATGGTTAGCTGCCCCTCAGCTCAGGGGAAATTAGGGATGGGCTATAAATGCTAGCATTACCAGTGATGTCACCTCTCGATTAAGGATCTCAAACCAAAACATCAACCACGCCTGTGTCTCCAGAGGTGCCGCTTGACCTGTTGAGTTCTTCCAGCAGCTTATTTTCTCCTCCATATTCCAGCATCTGCAGTCTCGTGTCTTCATGTCCACCTCCTGAGTAATAATAAAAAGACTTGTGTGTGTCTGTCTATGTCTACAACTACAGGATCACCCAGGCACAATGAACTCAGGATTTTGTTTTTCACATTCTTCCCTTAGTTTTCCCGGTGGCTACATCCAGAGGAACAGTGGAGGAAGAGGAGGAGGATGATGATACTGAGTTTAAGAACAGAAGCAGGAAAGCTATGAACTGCTCCTCTAGTTTGATCCTCTGATACAGCCAAGTTTATGTTGGGCAGAGCAAATTTGTCAATTATCCTTTCCTCCCTAAGCAAAATCATAATAGTTCTCTGTAGACTACATGCAGTCAGATTACCAGGGGAAGTGAAATGAATTCACCCCATGGGTATCTTAATGCAAGTATTAGTTCATTATTAGGCATTTACAGCCAATAAGTGACCATTGGCATGATGGAATTGCAACATCTTGATGTAACAGTCCTTTGAACCAGGCTGATGCGGTTAAGGCATCGCCCACCTCAGGGGAATGGGGAAGGCATTTGTAACATTCAGTAAAGCCCACATGCAGTAAGAAGGGTAGAATGTAAAATATCACTTTTTTTTTAAATCAATGTTAAGGGCTATTATTAAATACACTGTATAATATATACATAAAATCAGCTCCATCTGGGATAAGTTAAAGAGCACATTATCCATACTTACATGAGCTTTAACAATGCACTTTTATTTTGGCTTGCCAGTGTGCAGATATGTCTGGTGAAGCACTTTGCCAGGCACTCCTTTGACTTGCTCAATTCAGGCTGAAGCATTTTGTTTTCCACTTGTGATTATTTAACTGATAATTGCTTCGCAATGCTGTTACTTTTTTTATTGGACTGCATCTGTTTCATTTACAACTTATTAAGAGGGAGTCATGCAATTGGTAAACTTCATTGCTTCCATTGAAGAGACACAGATGTGTGCTGCAATAAGCAATTAAAAGTGTGAAGTGGACAAGGAATTCTTTCCACAACCAAATCAAGGTGTGTACCATTAATGGTTTCCAAAGTGATTGACTTCTTTGTTTCTCTCTTGCTCCTTTGTCTTTGGGGTAAGGATGTCATTTGTCCTGTTTTGGGCCAGAAAGTGTAGAAATTCCTAACAAGCAAACCATAGACCAACTTCCAGAATCCCATAACAAAAACAGTAACCACCACTAAACACATCTTCCCCTCCCCCTTTCCCTTCAGCATTTGTAGAGGCGGCTCCCTTCACAGCTCCCTTTGCGGTGCCCCCTGTTTGCCCTTTCGTCTCTGCCTACCACACCCCATCATATGTCAATACAAGAGACTGCAGATGCTGAAAGCTGGAGAAAAAAACAAACTGCTGGAGAAACTTAGCAGGTCAGGCAGCATCTGTGGAGAGAAATAGAGAGTCAATGTTTTGGGCTGAGATTTTTGCCCCATTATATGACACTTTCCCATGCAACACTGATTCTTTTACCTCTTCCCTTCCCACCGACAAGGGACCCAAACATTCTTTCTAGGTGAAGCAGCGATTCACCTGCACTTCTTCCAATCCAGTGCGCTGCATTTGGTGTTCACAATGTGGCCTCCTCTACATTGGAGAAACCAAACGCTGATCGGATGATCGCTTTGTGGAGCACCAATGTTCAGTCTGAATGACCCTGACCCTGAATGTTGCCTGCCCTTCCAGAATGCTATGCTTCCTTTGCAGAACCAGGCTCACTGTGATGGAGGATACAGCATTTGTAGCTTGAAAGCACCAGGATTGGGAAATAACTAAATTATGTTTCAAAATATGAAAAAATGTTTTTTTTTGTTGTAAATCTCCTGATGGTTGAAAGACAAATATATTGTAGATGAATGAGCTGAAAAGAAATATGTTTTGCTTTGGTCTGGAATGGTCTGCTGCAGACTCATGCTAAGTTGAGCCATTCTCTACTACAAGGAATGCAGCTTTCTGGGAAAGATGGTCCACAGCCACCCCTGCTGAGTGGTGTACAGCTCTTCCCTGCGATCGGAGAAAAAAATCTGCAATATTGGATTACACCACAATATATACCATTTAAGCCCTTTCTTTTATGATAGGCCACATGGGAAGTATAAAATGATTTGTATTTTAGTCCGTCTATATTTAAATACTATTCAACTATGTTGCCAGACATTCAATGACTTAAAGCAACAACAACTTTAAAAAACTAGCTTAGCAGTTCTTAGCCTTCATTAAATTCCCTTTGAAATGTCATCATAAAATGTGAAATATTCCAGGCCTCACTGATTTTCATTAAGATACGAAGTGCAAATATTTTATTTTTACAATAAGATGAGAAGACCAGGGCAATTAAATGGTGCAGGAAGTTAATGCATTGACCTTTCACTCCTGGGACCTTCCTTCAGACGTAGTCAAGCGTGATAGGATAAAGACCACCCTCTTCTCGACAGTAGCATGGAGATGCAATGTAACAAGGTGAATTAGTCTTGGTATATTTGGAAGGAGCTCAACAATCCTTAGCTTAGTATCTCAGACCAATTCAGTCAGGGAGGTCGTATGGTGTTTGTTCCAGGAAATGGACGAACAATTATGCTTACATTTTGTGGAGTGTGTGGAGCAAGAGTAGAACAGAGTAAAGGGAAGCTTATTCTCCATTTAATTTTCTTCTGCCTAAACAGGAAGAAAATGTGTTTCATTTCCCAGAGTTCTGATATCTCCTGCCTTGATGAACTGAAAAGTACCTCATGGTATATCTTGAAAAGGATGACCACTCCTTGATATCCACTGCTTTGTCTATATTTTCAAGTTAATGTTATCTTAACACCCACAGTTGCCACTACAATGCCTCAGAATCATCACCTTCTTGGGGGTGCCTTGGTTCGAGGACTCACTACCATTTCCAGTTCTGTGGGTTCTGAGGTGACTGATGAGGCCAATGTGGGACCTCTTTTCCTGATATGGTCAAAGATTGTGCACAAGACTGGAAGTTAATATCATCATCAGTATCTGTTTTCACTAAAAGAGGCTCCCAAGATGTGACAACTTTTAGGGTCTCATCACAGACCTTTTTTGTTAGTAGCTGGGTGGATGAGTGATGTGGTCACTGTTTTGCTTTTGGAGCATGCTTTCTCATACTGATGTTTAGTGTAAGGCCTTATCTATCCTCTTGTGCAAGTGCTGTGTGCAGCAGCTCAATGACATCCTCAAAACAAGTGCTCTCTACTGTCCTGGCCTCCTGTACAACACTGTCCTTCAAAAATTAAGGTCCATCAATGTCACCTCAAATACATCGTTAAACTGGAAAAAATGCAGAGAAGATTTACGAGGATGCTGCCAGGACTCGAGGGCCTGAGTTATCGGCTAGAACTTTATTCCTTTGAGCGTAGGAGATTGAGCGGTGACCTTACAGAGGTGTATAAAATCATGAAGGGCATAGACAGAGTGAACACACACTGGTCTTTTGCCCAGGGAAGGGGAACATTAAAACTGGACAGCAGAGGTTTAAGGTAAGAAGTGTAAGATTTAAAAGGAACTTGTGGGCAACTTCTTCGTGCAGAGGGTGGTGCGGAATGAGCTGCCAAAGAAAGTAGTTGAGGCAGGTACTGTAACAGCATTCAAAAGACATTTGGATAAGTACATGGTTAGGAGCATTTGAGAGAGAGATGGACCAAATGCAGGCAAATGGAACTAGTTTGGTGGGCACCATGGATGAGTTGGGCTGAAGGGCCTGTTTCCGTGCTGTATGACTCTATGAACCTGGAAAAAGTGGGCTACTTCCATATCCTAGGAGCTGTCTCTCAGCAAAGGCTGACATCAATGACAAAATTCATCATGGCTTTCGGCATACCAGCACACCCTTTGGCCAGCTGAGGAAAAGAGCATTTGAAGATTAAGACCCAACACCTGGAACAATGTTCATGGTCTAACAGCCCTGTCTTCCTACGTGCTTCTGAGACTTCAACTACCAAACTCCACAAAATCCTTCAACTTCACTGGCAAGATATGCAACCCAATATCAGTGTCCTCTCCCAGGCCAATATCCCAGTATTAAGGCCCTATTCTGCTCCAGTGGGCAGGCCACATCCCTTGCATGCCTGACATCAGACTCCTGAAATGGACACTCTATTCTAAGGTCTGTCACCTGAGATTATCAGGTGGACAGAGAAAAGACTCAAGGATGTTCTCAAAGCCCACTGGCTCCTGGGAACCCCTTTGCCAGGACTGTTCAAAGTGATGATGGAGCAGTCTAGATGGCACCTAGAACCTGGAGCCCGGGCACTGAGCAAACACAGAAGTCTGGCATAACCAATGGAAGGAGCGCACCATCACCCCTGCATCCACCTCTGCCCCACCCATGGCAGAGTCTGGGGATCCCACACTGGCCTCACTAGTAACCTTAAAACCCACAGAACTGGAGTGGAAGCAAGTCATCCTCAACCCAAGAGACAGCCTAAGAAGATGACAGATGACCTGCTCTTTGGTTCTATTTGCTCCTGTTAAATCATAGACGCTAGTGTGCCAATCTAAAAGTATCATCTTACAAAATTGGAAGTATAATCCAGCTTCTAGTTCTTTATCCAGCGCTAGACTCCCTCGCATCCCACTTCATTCCTTATGGCTGAAACCTTCTGAAAACTGCAGAGACACCATCTGGCCATTGGACTGCCATTGCGTGACAACTTGGAAAGAGTTAAAACTCCTTTCTCTGAATAACATGTTAATAGTAGTTCCCAGAAGCAAACCAGTAACACCAAATTCCTGCAATATATATTGTAACTTCAAAACGGAGCCCAGAATGATTGCCTCAGTCAAATAACTCACGTCCAGAGGAATCAGTTACAAATCCAATGCCCATCGCTCTCAAATTGTAGGCACAATTCTTCTTGAATTGGATTAAAGATGAACTGACATGAAGTAAACATTAACCCTTCATCTTTGTTACTATTGGATGATAGCCTTCTTAGTCCATGGGTTATGTACTCTCAACCCAGTTCCTACTGGGTATTGCCACACAGCATAAAGCTACGCCCAATTCAACAGTATCTAACACCCTGAGTCAGTAAGACGATGCCATAATTGATACAGGCATCTACCGCTCTGCTCTTGTCAATTCTCATGGTCACCTCTTCAAAACAAAAATCAATGAAATTATAGTAATTTTTATGTCTTTATGTCCCTTCATTAGTCAGGGTGTTGAGTTCAAGAGCCGCAAGGTAATGTTGCAGAACAAGACCATACTTGGAGTATTGTGTTCAGTTCTGGTCGCCTCATTATAGGAAGGATGTGGAAGCTTTAGAAAGGGTGCAGAGGAGATTTACCAGGATGCTGCCTGGATTGGAGAACATGTCTTATGAGGATAGGTTGAGCGAGCTCGGGCTTTTCTCTTTGGAGAGGAGGAGGATGAGTGGTGACTTGATAGAGGTGTACAAGACGATAAGAGGCATAGATCAAGTGGATAATCAGAGACTTTTTCCCAGGGAGAAAATGGAAAATGGCTAACACGAGGGACCATAATTTTAAGACGATTGGAGGAAGATATAAGGGGGATGTCAGAGGTAAGTTTTTTTTTACACAGAGAATGGTGGGTGCGTGGAATGCACTGCTAGCAGTGTTTTGTGGGGGCAGATACATTAGGGACATTTAAGAGACTCTCAGATAGCCACATGGAGGGCTATGTCGGAAGAAAGGGTTAGATAGATATTAGAGCAGGATAAAATGTCAGCACAACATCATGGGCCAAAGGACCTGTACTGTGTTGTAATGTTCAATGTTCTATATACAAGAATGATCTCACTTTATATTGTTTTCAACTTATTGGAGTTAGGAAATGGAGTTTTGGATGACCCCGAGCTTACAGAGGGCAGAACAAGGGAGGATGGCTATGTGTGCATTGGAATAGTCAAGTCTAAAGGTAATAAGGGCATGGATAAGTTGTTCCACAGCAGCAGAGAAGATGCATGGGAGGGGAGGGTTGAAGTTAAGGAACTGGGCAGTCACAGTGATGGCACAGATGTGATTCTTAAACTCAACTCGGTTAATTATTACAGCAAGGCCTGGAACAGGCTGGGAGAGAAGGATTGAGTCAGGGGCCAAGGAATGAAGTTTCTGGCAGAGACTGAGGTAATGGCTTTGTTTTTCCCAATATTTATTTGAAATAAAATTCTGCTCATCCATTACTGCATATTCAATAAACAGTCTAACACTTTAGAGATAGTAGATGAGCCAAGAGAGGTGGTGGTGAAGTTGAATTATGTGTTATCAGCTTACACATGGAAACTGATACTGTGTGATGATGAGAGAACCAAGGATAGATACTTGGGATCTCCAGAAGTAAAAGTGCCAGGGTCTGTTGCAAGAGACTCTTTGACTATGATTAGATGGATAAAAATAGAACAAGGCAAGAGCGTTCAGCCTAACTAACCAACAGTGGGATGCATTGGGGTTGGACTGTATGGGCATCCATGTGAAAACATAAGAACATAAGGAAATAAGAGCAGGAAAAGGCCCCCTAAGCCTGTCCTACCATTGAATATGATTATGGCTGATCTTCCCCTGTCCATGCCTGAACTGATCTTTCAAAAATGTATCTGCTTCCCCTTGAAATACCCCCAAGAGTAGAGAATTCCAGAGATACATCAACCTCTGTGCATCCTTCCTCAGCACCTCAGTCTTAAATGACCATGTCCTTATCTTGTAACTACGTCCTCTCCTTTGAGATGTTCCCACTTGAAAGATCTAGGCGTCTACCCTATCATGGCCCCTAAGAATCTTATATGATTCAATAAGAACGCCCCTCATTCTTCTACATTTCAAAGAATATAGATTTTTAAAATACAGATTTTTTTTTAAATCTACTTATGACAGGATATCTCTCATCCCTGGAATAAGCCTAGTGAATCTCCTTTGGGCTGCCTCCAATGTCAATATATCCTTTCTTAAATAGGGGACCAAAGTTGCGCACAGTACTGCAGGTATCGCCTCACTAGTACCTGTAAAAAATATATCCATTTCTAAACTCTAACCCTCTTGCAATAAAGGACAACATACCATTTGCCTTCCTGACCACCTGCTACACATTGCACCAAGCAACCACATGCCTAAGAAAGGCCTTCGAGACTCAAGAGAAAGATTTCCTGTGTCAAACTCACATACAATGTCATTGATGACTTTTATCAGACCTGTTCTGGTACTACGGTAGGGGTTGAAACCTGTTTGGAGGGATTTAAAAATAAAGTTCTATGCATCTCGGGCACAAATTTGGGAGGCATGTATAAACATGTTCAACAACTTTGGAAAGGGAAGGGAGGTTGGAGTAGCTTGCAAGGACGGAAGGGTCAAGGCTTAAGGGGAGGGCCAATGATAGCAGATTTGAAGGAACCAAGGTCAGTAACTGCAGAGAGAGAATTATTAATAATATTATCAGGAAAGCAATAATATAAACTAATATCAGGAAGGGAAACTGGCTGGCTACCAGTTTGGTGGAAGCAGGAAGCAGGTAGGTCTCCTGGACAAGATTATTTTTAAGAGAATATATCAATATATTGGAGGGAAATGAAAGAATGATGCAAGTTTAGACCCAGGACTGGGGGAATATTAGAACTATGCCCCAGTGGTCTAGAGGAAGGAAGGAAAGTAGCACAGGTAGTAGAAGTCTCAGTCTGAGTGACAAACAAGTCCTTGTACTTGTTATTGGAGAGGAAGGTGAAAGCGATTTGGGAGAGGAGATTGTGAAGGAGGTGTATAATTAAGCTGGGGGACTTAATTAAAATTAATGGACAGTTTTTGGCAAATGAGAGTAGGCCCAATAGTGCTTTATCCAGCCAGATCTGATGTTAAATAACTAAACCAATTCTTCATCATATCAGTTCAAATCTGCAAATTCAGGGGGCAGAGATGAAAGCTGGGTCAGGGGAGCAATCAGAGTGAGAACGGAGTGGTCTTAATGGATATCAGGAAGACAAAAGGTGGAGACAATAAGATGAATTAGCAGATCAGTGGCTCCAGAAAGGTGGTGGCAGGGGAAGGCCAAAGCCTAGACAGCTGAAAGTACAGAGAAACACAGAGAAAAATACAGAAATGGGAGAAAGCTTCTTTTTCCCCCCCAAGGATGGACTCAGAAGGATGTAGGATTTTAAGGGGGAGATGGAATGTGGGTGGAAAGCAATACCAAGAAGTGTTCAGAGGTGGTGATACCTGTGATTGAGGTTAACTGAACAGGACAGACTTAACATTAAGTGAAGCAATTGGACTCTATCGTTGGTTGAATGAACTCACATAAATTAGATAATATTTGAACACAAAATTTGCTTCAAAGGTAATTTTTCCACTTATTAACATGAAATTATAACCAGCTGCTGACAAAAAAAGAGCAAATAAAGAAATGATTAACAGATATGTGAACCCAAGTCAAGGACTGGCTTTACATATCTGTTAATCATTTCTTTATTTTAACCCTGTGAATGCATAGTGTGGGTAACATAAGTATACTTATTTAGAAACTATTGAATGTTGAAATAATGGTGAAGAATAAACATGAAATGGTTCGGGTGTCACCAGCCATTTTAGTTAAAAATTTGTTATGGAAGTTGCAACTTGAATGGACAGCAATGCCACACACAAATCTTGACTTATGCCATGATCTGCATTCACTTGATAGGAGCTGCATAAAATAAGATACCTTTATTAGTTACATGTACATCGAAACACACAGTGAAATGCATCTTTTGCGTGGAGTGTTCTGGGGGCAGCCCGCAAGTGTCGCCACGCTTCCGGCGCCAACATAGCATGCCCACAACTTCCTAACCCGTACGTCTTTGGAATGTGGGAGGAAACCAGAGCACCCGGAGAAAACCCACGCAGTCACGGAGAGAACATACAAACTTCTTACAGACAGCGGCGGGAATTGAACCCAGGTCGCTGGCACTGTAAAGCGTTACGCTAACTGCTACACTGCCGTGCCTGCCTTACTTGTGGAGATACTTAATTCCAAAAGAATTGAATTAAAGACACGTGTAGTTCACTCAGCCAGAGAAAATATTTGGCTTGCAATATAATGGCCTTTTTTCCTTTACTTTTCCAATTACCTTTCTTCTCCATAATGTGATGATTCACGCTGGGGTATGGTTCTCTGTGAGCAGTAACCTTCTGATTCCTTGCCCACTTACATGTAAGAGTCTGGATTGTGACTGTTTACAGGCTGTGCTATTCTCACCTGGCCTGCACATGCACTTATAACAGAAACTACTGGAATGCAATCAAGGAATGCCACCACCCCCCCCCCCCCCCCCCCACTTCTAATCCAAGATCACTGAAGCCTAACTGGGATCTTCATGGCATGATACCACATTAAGCTGTAACTCTGTCCACTGAGCCATAACTTTTCTGTTTACAAATTCAGAACTTTTGTTCTATTACCAGTCTCAACTTGATGAGATTTTAATGCGCTTCACCGTATACCTTTCTTGTACAACAAATCCAAATAGTCTTTAAAACCATTCAGAAATATGTTTTTGCAAAGAGATCTTGCTGAATCTCCAAGAAAGATTGTTCAACTTGGTTGTCTCAACATTCTTGCTGTCCACAACAACAAAACCTTCAATATAGGCTGCTAATGCAGTAAAATGCCCCCAAGCTGTTTCACAGAGGCACTGTCAAAGAGAAAACCAATTGCACTTAGGAATTAGGACAGGTGGGCAAAAATATGGTCAGAGGTAGATTTTAAGGAGCATCTTAGAGAGAGCAGGCATAGGTACTTAGAGGGGGAAATTTCAGGGCCAGGGTCTAGATTACTGAACACATGATCATCACTGGTAAAAAGATTAATTTCAGTGATGTCAATGTAACCAGAATTCGAGGAGCGGAGCTCTTGGACAGCTGTTGCGAGCAGAGACTGGACAAAGATTTCCCACTTCCCATCTTTCCTTCCTTAAAACTTACCTATTGTCCAAGTTTTGGGTCACCTGTTCCAAGGGCAGGGGTTTGAAAATGTAGACAAGAATGGGACAGCACAGTAGTGCAGCTAGTGGAGATGCTACCTCACTGCTCCTGTGACCTGGGTTCATCAGATGCTGTCTGTGAGGAGTTTGCACATTCTCCCTGTCGCTAAGTGGGCTTCCTCTGGATAATCCAATGTCCTCTCGTATCCCAGGGATGTAGAGCTTGGAGGTTAATTGGGAACAGAAAATTGCCTTTAGTAAGCAGGTGTGTGGTGAAATGGGGGTGGGAAGGAGGTGAGGGATGGGGCGGTGGTGGCAGTTGAATGGACTGTAGAGAGAATAAAAATAGGATTAAAATAGGATTACTCTAAATGGGTGGTTGACGGATCGTGCAGATGTACTCATCGGGCCATCCTTCCATGCAGTATGGTTCTAAAATGCTACTGAATTGTGAGCCAACGTAGGCACAAAAATAAGACTAAGGGGTGAAAGAAATAGTCTGAGTATGGATATGAACATCAGTGTTTTGATCCAAAGGACATCAGTTTTTAGGTATATTTTGTAATTTCATTCAGAGTACCTTTTTCCCTCATTTAGCATCAGGGTATACAGAAGATTATAATTGCGGATACCACATGGTAAGAAACAAGATCTCAATTTATGAAACTTCAAAGAATACTCAGTACTTAACAGGGTCCAACAGAAAGGACATCAGTTGTATCAGCTCATTTGTTTGGGAGTACTTCATTCACTTTCCCAAACAGCAAGAAACACCAACATCTTTAGACAGAGGACAACATTAGTTACTTATAGAAACACAAGCTGTTATTAAATGCATATGAAATGATTAGAGGGTAAAGTCAGCACAAGGGAAGATAATATGTGAAGACAAGAAACAATATTACAGATATTCCAAAACATCCATGTGAAAACATAGGGTTAAGCTATGTATGTGACATACTTTTAAAAACTAGCATTAAAGTATAAACAAAATATTAACCAATAGAACTACATTTGGAGTCTTCTAGAAACTTGAGGTTGGAACTATCAGAACACTCCTATGGGAAGGGATTTTCAAGCTTTGTCTTTCATACAGTGCAGCATAGAGCCAATATAATATGCAGCAGCTATTTTCTCATTGTCCATTACCCACTTCAAGGATTTAATTTACAAAGACGTCATGCCAAGTACCATATTTCCAGTCTCAAAAGCTAAAAGTTATTTCTGAATTGTAGCACTGCACCAAAGCAATAAGCCCCCTCAAAACCTAGTAAAGGCTTAGCTGAGCACTACTTAATTGCATATTTTCATCTTCCAAGGGAGAGCAGATGGCCTTCTGCCATCATGCACTCTGTAACCAGCCACCAGAGGCTGGTGGTGAGCAGAGGCCTCTTCACTCCCCTACCAGGAAGCACATCAGAATCTTATTCACCATAATTCTGCTCTGCACAGCTTTAGACTTAGAACTGATCAGAGTTTGTCCACCCTCTCCCTGATGCATTCTAGCTCTACAATGACCACACATGCTCTTGCCATTCCAACAGAATTCCTATACAAACATGTATTAATCTCCAATACATGTCCAATTGAAAATAATCTACTCAGTAGTTAATTAAAAATCCATCACAGAGAAAAAGAAAGTCACCAAGCTAAACCTCATTTGTGAATGTGCAAGAGAATGGATCATATGCAATTCAATAGGTTTCAATTCATGATTGAGGTTTGTAAAAATTAGTTATAAGAGAACCAATAAGCATTTGTAGCCTATTGATTTCCTGTTTTATGATCCAGTATCAAGTCCTGGTGCAGTTTATAGGGGTTTGCAAATCCACTTCATATCTCAAGGAATTAGTTTTTTGGCACATTTTCTGGGTATACTGCCACTCAGTGCAGAAAATTACCTAACAACCATCTCCTTAATAACGACATAACCCCCTACATTTTTCACAGCTCTGATAAACAGTATGTCTGAAAGAGAATCAGGTATGACAGCCTAGTTTATTGGTGTGTTATTTTACTAATGGTGGTTTTTAAACACTTTTTTTAAAAAAGTTAAGTGCACTTTTAGGGCAGCAAAGTGCTGACTACTTTGAAGCTTCATTATGCAACACTCCAATTAACCTCACCCAGAGAGAGGAAAAGTGCTAAATCACCAGAATTGGATTTCAATGCCACAATAGGAATTTGGGTGGTTTTCATGTTGATCAAATGCACAAAGATTAAAAAGTCTGTTCCTAGTTGAGACAGAATCTGAGGGTAACTCTTACCCCTTTTTAAATGCATAAGGGCTGACTTACACATCAACACAGAAAATATTTGGTTGTATTTAGTTCTGCAATGGGTGAACAAGCTACACACATAACCAGCCTCAGCTCTTTCAATGTTTGTACCAGATAAAGTATGAATCACAAATCAATAACCAAACAATTTGTAACCATTTAAATGCTAGCAAGAAAAAACCATATTGGCATGAATTTGATCCTTATATTAGAGTCAGCACTTTGAGAAACTGTTCTGGAGCTGTATGTAAAAAGTCTGCAATTTCTCTGCATTAGAATGATCTGGATAGAAGAGCAAGTGTTTTCCTCCCAATAGCAACACCACAGCTAGATCAAGGTATTAGTAAAACCTCAGACCTCAGAAATGTTGTGCTTGTATCGTATACAAATATCCAGAGGACATTACAGCACATCTTTCTTCAAAAATGATTTTATTGGGAGAACTACAAAAAATTTACAGTACAAATTTTTACAGTCTCACACTATAATCTGTAGTGAACTGACACCCCAAGTATTTTAAACAAGTTTTTTTTTCCTTTTGTTACATTCAAAGGATACTTCTGTTAAAGTAGTCAAAAGAGAGTACATAGTGCTCATAATCTGTACCTACTATGTACAAACTAAACCTACTATCATTCACCCACTGTCTTGGAAAATGTGAAGTTTTTTTTTCCTTTTTTGTTTTAATAGCAAATCCCAGAAAAAAAACAAAAGCAGAGTTCCACTCTCCAGACATTTCAGATTTACTTCAAAAACTGTTCAGACCTAGGAGGTGGCCCCTCACTAATCAAAGTGGTGGCAATGTCTCTCTTATCTCCCCTTTCTTCTGGGAAGAAAGCTTGCTTTTAAACAAAGTTCATTTTCAAAAAACTATTACATTCAGAGAACTGACATCCCCCAATTGTAAAAAAATACTTTTTTTTAAAAAAAGGGAATGCACATTTGTTCTGAAACTTGTTATTTTGGTTAAGAAAAAAAAATAACTGTCTCTGTAACTGGACCCTGAAGGCACTGTCAATATAATACTGGGTCCAGGGTGCTACATATTTTGGCTCTTTATTTTTTTTAATAAAAAGGGAAACAAAAAGAAAAAAAAATCACAGTGTCATTTATACAACAAAAACTTTATGATGCCACTTTGACTTAAGAATGCCACATTTAAAGTCTGATACTTAAAGTTTCAACCACTGACTTTGGACGGTCTAACATCCCCAGTTACTTTACATTCTTAAAAAAAGCCTACCTTCGTCAATCCTAACTAGTTCCACAGCATCAAGAACTGATTTCTAGCACATAGAAACCATGCAATCGTTCATTTCGTAAACAAGGAAAAAAATTAATGAAATAAATATTACATACAATCTCTTAAATTAAGATTTTATCATTTACAATAAAATAACCAAGTGAAGTTACAAAAAACAAAAACGGCATATATTACTGTGAAAAGAACACACTCCACATTCTGCAGATTAATAATGGCAATCATAATTTAAACATAATAAAAGAATATATATCTATTGTTTTCATCATACGCGATAAATACAGTATGAACAAATTACCAATGTATACTTTCTCGAGATAATAAATAAGTTAAATAGTTTTATAGCGAGTTGTACTGCGATGTGCTCACATCAACTCAACAGCTAAAAAAAATTTAACAATCAGCAGTTATTTCAACAATTACAACTAACTCAACGAACCGAGTGCCTCACAAAAAAATCTGCAACACGGTTCTCTTCTCCCTAAAGCCAAACGGGCCACTAGGTGGCAATGGAAAATAGATTAACTTGCAACAAAGTTTGGAATGAAGTTCTTTTTTTCTTTAAAACAAGGCAAAAATAGCAAGTCCTGTAATATTTGTTTCCTTAATGAAGGCATTTTCTTGGCAGGATTTTTTTGTTTGCAATTCGTAAATAAGTTCTGTTAAATAGAGCAGTTCTCGTTTTATTTTTGTTTTGTTGCTTTAATCTTCGGAGATGGAAAGCCTGCTGAAAATGGGCAGGCGCCTGCCCGGGTCCATGCTAGGGGACTCGGAGCCGCTCAGGCTACCGGAGCTCAGCGAGCCGCTCAGGTAGCTCTCCCGGTCGGAGAGGGAGTCCGGTGGGCTCGGCGGGGCATCGAACACCGGGGAATCGGCCAGTCGCCGCAGGCACGACTGCACATGGCTCAGGAGGTAAGGGGGAGAGGGCGGGCACCCGCCGGCGGACTGTTGTTGGCTGTATCCCCCGGAGCCTCCACCACCACCGGCCAGCTGCTGGGTCTGGATGGCCAGCGGGGTGAGCAGGCTACTCAGCTCCTGGCTGGAGAAAGTGAAGGCATTGTTGGCGCAGGCTGGCAGTGTGGGCGACAGCAGCTCGTCGCAGAAGACGAACGAGGAGGCGGCGGAGGAGGAGGAGGAGCAGGGCGGAGGGGGCGTGCGGGAGGTCGGGCTCTCCAGCAGCGGCGACTCGAGTCCGCTGGAGGCGCTGGGGAAGCCCGAGAAGCTGAGGCTGTGGTGAAGCTTGGGTCGCGGATGGTGCTGCTGCTGCTGCTGCTGGTGGAAAGAGTTGACGGCGTTGTTGTTGGTCGGCGCCTGCCTCCTCTCCTCAGCGTTGTGGATGAAGTGGCACCGGGGGCCGTAGGGGCAGAAGCCGATGGTGTGGAATGTGCGGCACAACTCCGTCTTGTACTTGGGGTGGCGGGTCAGGCTTCGCAATTCGTGCATGCCGTGCGCGAACTGGCACTTGTCGCCGTACTTGCAGGTGCCGCTCTCCTCGAAAGGCCGGCACAACTCCGTCTTGTAGCGGGTCGAGTTGACCTGCCCCCCGCCTCCGCCTGGCTGCTTCTGCTGTTGTTGTTGCTGCTGCTGCTGGACAAGGTGGAGCGGGCTAAGTGGCGGATGTTGCTGCTGGTGAAGCCGCTCCGCGCTCTCGCTGAACGAGCGATCACGGAACTTGTTCTCTTTGTTCAGCATGGCCGTGTTGTTCGATTCCTTGATGTTGGGGAAAGATGAACTGGGATACTTGCTGGACGAGCTATTGGCCAGCGCTTGCAAGTTGCTGGTCGAGTGCCGTCTTAGAAATCCCGGTGCAAAACTTGTTACAGGGGTCCCCACTGCCTTTTTATCCAGCATGCTATTGAAGTTGTTGTAGTTATTCAGGGATTTTTCGTTCTATAAAATAAAAGCAATGAATTAGAAACGAGATCTCAAAACATTCAAACTCTTAATAAGCTTCAGAAATGCATTCGGGGAACCCGGTTGCGTTGCTAAAAGTTTCAACAAAAACTTCTCCAAAACTTTTTCTCGTCTGAACTTTCAGCAATCGGCTCCCCTCTTTTTTACCTTGTTGCACAAGAAATCGTTGATATCGTAGAAGGCAGATAGAAGCGCTGCAGACATCTTCACGCAGTAGTTTCTACAACCGAGATCCTGCTCGCGTGAAGGCTGGAGTCACAGCTGTTTTTCCCCAGCAAAGAAACGTGAGGTCCGAATGTATAGAGATAGGAAAAAAATAAAAAAAGTATGTTTTTGGTGGTGGCGAAGTTGAACTGCTAGAACTCTTCCCTCTGTCTGCCTTGTTATAAATATTGAGCGCTGGGCAGTGGGAGGGATTAACCAGCCTGCTTTCGAATCCTGGCCCGGAGTCTCCATGACAACAGCGACATGATTGACAGGCGCTCCTTAACTCGTTAGCATAGGCTAAAGTGCAAAAAATGTCCTTATCTCACGAGCTGGGAAAGTCAATATCACTTTGTCAAAAAAAACTTCTGATTAAACTACATACACGTATAAAACTAAAATGCCGCAAAGACGTTTGCAACTTTTTGAACGGTTTGCGAGGCTTTTCGATGTGTTGGCCTTCGGTGAAATACCGATACATGGGAGGGAATGCGTCACTACTGTTACAAAGGCGCACAGCTGTGTTACTTCCAGTTGAAGCAGAGGCTCTGCATTAAGTAAACTGGCGGGATTTTATTCCGTAGTTTCACTGAGCAGAAGGGTTTCTTATTGGAATATGGGGTTCGTTTCAAATGTCACAAGGATTGTGTATAGATTAGTGTGGAATAGTGCAACTTCATTTTATTCATTTTTTAAAAAAAAGGCTGACTTGCACCTCGATTACAAGACACACAACTTTTGCCAGCTTGTTTAAAAAGTCGCACTGAAAAATCCGAACTTAAAATATGGAACAGAAGTTCATATAAAAGCACACGAGTAAGTGCGAAGCTTTTTATTCCTTACTCCAAGGCACAAAGGGAAAACCTATTCCTGAATTTAACATTCAAGCACACGCAGTCTGCTGCCTCGCAATGCAGAGTGAGACAATTGCAGATTTTCTGCACATGGCTATTTAACGAGAACAGATATCCCCACTTCACGGGTTGTGATTTTCCTCGTTAACATTTGACTTAAAGTTCCTCGCTTCCCCACCCAAAACATTCAGTAAACTTGGGGCAACTTTGTCGACTCAAAGCTTGGTTTTAGATGATTTCAGAAACGAGCGTTTATTCCAAAGCAAGGAACAAAAAGTTACGGAGAAAACAGCACGCAACTGCTATGTGCAACTCAATTAATTACTACTGCGTGGATCTTCCAGCTGCCCATCCCCCTCCTTGGAGTCTCATGGGTGGATACAACATTGACAGGAAGTGAGAGGAGAAAAAAATGACGAAGGCTTATTGCATTTTTTTTGCAACATCTCGATAGCTTTAAACTATTTCAAATGTTAATTACACGTGGATCATAAACGCTAGTCCGGATCCGGCTGAATTAAAGCAAATTTAGTCCTCGCAGTAGGGGGATTTTGCCCCTTTTAAGTCTGCAGGGTTACAGACAGCCACTACTGCCAAACTGGTTACAATTTGGCGCAATGAGGTACTGCCCCACCTTCTGCCAACTCCTAAAGCGCCTCAACGTACTTTTCTTAGACTGTCTCAGTAACCATTGCTTATTTTTTTGTTGGTGCTTTGAATGACGTAGCTCTTAAGTCTCCTATTTTGGAAACTTTTTATAAATGAAACGAAGAATACGTAAAAACAGTAGACGATAAGCTTAAAAGTATAGTCCGCCTCCCCTCTCCGGTTACCGTATTTGTTTCCAGCTATAAAACTTTACCAAATAAGCCGTGGATTTTAAATGCACGCCTACAACGTCTAAGAATCAAACGCATCAAACTTGCTTCCCTCCCGCCACAATTTATCTGTGCAATTTTTTTTAAAGTCTGATTGTATTTTCAAATAGGACTGCAACCACGATCTCGACAACTTCTGCCACGTTTTGCTGACTACTTTTCTTTCAGCCTTCCCCTTAACTTGTTTAATGCCACGCTGGATCCCCACCACCCCTTCAAAATGCAGCGTTTAGTAAGAATCAGCCTGTCCTTCCCCACGGGTAAGATCGAATTATTAAGCACTGACATAACTGGCTTTCCACAAACAGCTGGCCCCTCCCCCTCCCCCTGCAACAGCAATAGTGTTCAGACTTGGAACCGACTCGCCGAGCAGTGAATATTAAACCCTCGCATGCAGAACGGAGCGCCCTCTCCTGCAACATCTCCAACACAGCAGAGAAGTGAGCCCAAGGGCCATTAACCCTTCACTGCACCGACACAAAACAAAATCCGAAAGTTAGTCATTTACTTCCTTGCGAATTCACATCTCCCTGTTTGGATGGACACCGTCTCCGCGAAGCTTGAAATCAATAAACGAAAGAGGATTAAGTCTCACATTTTTCATTTCGGAAACTAAGTCTTATCGGAGTTTTGCATTTGATCTAAATTAAGGGAAGAATGTTGGGTTGGGTTTCCCAAGTGAACAGAATCCTATTGTAACATATGTGTCATATGCAATGACTGCTTTCATAAGAAATTATTTGTACATGGTGTGTATGGGCATATCACTATTGCACAATTGTAGTGGCAGTTGATCATTTCATACACGTGAGTGGTGATAATTGGTGTCAAGATATTTTAGTGTCTACCAGAGATAAAATGCATTCTGCCTGGGGTTGTATCAATGGCATGTGGTATTCTTTATTATAATTAATACTGATTGAGGAAAATGATGGGCTGCAAGGTTCTGTCCAGTAGTGATCTACCCCATCGCTTTGGACTGACCCCACTCTCATAAAAACAGTTCTATCTGCTGAAACAATTACATTGATACTTTGACCATGCTATGAGGGTAGAATTGCCCAACAGTATGCCGAGCTTCAGCTTTTCAGATAGTGAATAGTCCTTAAAGGAAAAAGAAAGGAATGGTAATAGGAATGCAAAACATGTCTTTAAAACATCGGGCTGCATAAATAAATAGTATAAAGGGCGAGAGATGAGAAATCTGTGGATCTTGACACTTAGTGAGGTAAAATAGCCCACATAGATTCTAAAAATGCAGATGGCTGACTGCTGCAGGGTTAACTCGGAATATGTCAAGCCAGTCTGACACATCAGTTCACCTACTGCCTTAAATATATTCAATGGAGAGTAGTAGAAAGAAAGTAATAGCATTTAGATACTGTGAATTACTTTGAAGGACAGGTACCCATCGGTAACTTCCTTTCAAAGTAATTGACAGTATCTAAATGCTTTGATGTATTTAGAAAAATGTGATAAGACACTGTATAATTTCAATGAAAAAATGTCTTTCTTTGATTTGGATGGTGAAGAGAGATGAACCCTTTCGTCTGTGCCAGTTCTTCCCTAGCATGTAATGCAAATGTTTATAACAGCATTCCTGTATAATTACTGTGGAATATCTTCCCCTTCCCTATATTTTCATGGAAAAATATTTTTTAAATTCCAACACCATACAACTTAGCAGCAGTGTTGCATGTAAATTGTATTTAACGAAAGAGTACTTGCTTTTTCTAGAGTCCAGTGAATTTGGACATAACACAAGCCATTTTAAAATGTTTAATAGCAAACTGTAAAATATATATAAAATTTAAAAATAAATAAATCACAGTTGTGTTATTTAGTTCTGAACTTTGTGGCAGGGCCTCTTTATAAACTAAGTCTTTCTTCCTATGATCAATGTCTTTTGCAGCTGTGACATTTGTAGTTCCATAGTATAAACATTTGAAATAAATCAATCCTTTGCAAAGCACATATAATCCTTAATTGGTTTTGGGTCTTTAGGTGCACTCTGGGTACATTACAGCTGTAAATTTAACTGTAGACTTTTATACCACACATTTTCCTAATGTATTCCAACTTGTCATAACTGTATTGCTTCCTAACTTAGTTTAAGTATAGTAAACAATGACATATCTAAATGACCACTCTGGAATTCACTAAATTAGGTCTTAAACTTGCTTTTTCTGACAAGACGCCTTTTTCTTTTTGTAATATTGGAAACCTTAGAGGGTGAAGCATCAGGAAGACAAAAGGCATATCTGGCTGTTTTTAATTTAAAATCATTGCTCTCACCAGCACACAAGTAACAAGGTAACCAATCATGAGTTTAAAGATTAGGCACCAGCTTTCCTCAGATGTTGATACCTCTGAAACCATTGAAATTTATAGTAGTCCAAGGCATACTTACCATCAGTCAAGTAAATGTGATGTTAGGATGTATATTTAATGAGTTCATGTTCTAAATTATATAACCCAAAGTATTAGTAGTATAGCTATGCTTGCAGGTATCTTGGGCAAATTTGTGAAGCCATTAAAAATGTTATTTGAAGCCTGCATGTACAGATAATTTGGGTTTTATTTTGAACAATGCCTCAAGACTGCCACCCATCTTCTCTCTGCGTTAATACAATAAGCTGTTACTGTGGTCGCAGAAAAAATGCAAAATTATATACTGAGGTTTCACAATCCCATTCCCGTCTGTTTATTGAACAAATAACTGAACAATATAGATCAAAAAAGTCCAAAAGAAGGGAAGTCAGTTAGGATTTTGACTTCTAATTGTTGTTCATCAACTAGCTGCAGTGCAGTTAGTAGAGCTACAGCCTCACAGCTCCAGTGACCTGGGTTCAATCCCGACCTTGGGTTCTGCGTGGAGTTTGGATGTTTTCCCTCTGAGCATGTGGGTTTCCTCCATATATTCCAGTTCCCTCCAACATCTCAAAGATGTGAAGATTGGTTATAATAATAATTGCTACTTTGTGTGTGTGTGGTTGAGGGGAATTGATGGAAATGTGTGGAGAGCAGATTATCTAGAAAATTAGTGGGGAATGGGATTGTTCTGTGAGCTGACATAGATGGGTCAAATAGTTCCTCACAAAGAAGGAGGCTATGGAAAAATCTTGGAGATCCAGGCGCATTTAGCTACAAAGTAACTTCAGCTAAAATCAGGAATATGCTAAGATGTACAAAAATGTTATATAATTATTTCCGCTCCATCATTACCACCAACACTAGAGGGAGGTGGACAGGAACATTTGAAAGTAATGACCCTTGCTGGATCCCACTTTCAAAGGCACTAACAGCTATAAAAGAGATGGGGAGTGAAGGGTGAGTGGCGAGGATAGTGGCAGGCATAAACTCAATCCCACCTAACCCTGAAATCGGCAACCACTATTACTGGATAGTGATCAGGAACAAAAGGTCAGACTGATTTTATTACCTTCTTCCATAGCCCAGTGACAAAAACTGAAATGGGCCCACTGTCACCTCCACTGAAATTAGTATACCCTGTTCTGACCAAGGATCAAACCATATGCCTTTTAAATATTCAGGACCAAAGTGGACAATGCATTTGTTGAGTATGCTAATGGGGAAGTGATTCCTTTCTAAAAATGTTCCTGTAATTTTTAAATTTCATCAATTGCAAGATGAGGGCTACTTTCCCATTTCTGAAACCTTTATCACTGGCCAATATTTGTGTGCACTGGGAATGTCAAAGGTTCGCTCTCCTGAAGAAAGACAGGGCAGAGATTGACCATTATTCTGTCAGTTGAAACTCATTGCCACAATATCTCTATGGTATGGTGTATTAGGAAATTAAACAAATCCATTATTAGGGCTATTACATCTAACTGTACTCCTTCCTATGCTGAGACCTGTGTGACGAGTTGTCAGACCACCTTCAGCAACTCATTGCTTTATCTGCAAGAAAAGGCAAACATTATATCAAGAAATGTAGTTTAAACTCAGTTGTTCTGACATCAATAGATGAACATTCAGTAACTATCCCTTTGCAAATCTTGCCTGACCTTAATAGATTTAATTTTCTGGAGTTGAAATGTAGACAGAGTGTCACCTTCTGGAGAGAGAGAGGTATTGCAGTAAGGAAATAATAGAAAAAAAATCAAAAATGCTTAATTCTCCCTTTTTACCACTGTATGCTGGCATCTGTGATTTCTCTAACAAACAAGCAACAATTAACAGTTGTAGCTATTTAATTGGAGTCTGAAGGGAACTAATTTCAAACCATAGACATTGAAGAGCTTGAAGATAAAGTTACAAATTCTGAGATGTTATTGGATCTTTGAAGCTCTCCAAAGTTTACTTTTGGAAATTGTCCATATATTTTTAAAATGCACATTTTTAAAAATAAATTCCATCTTTTGTTTCTGAGTGCTGATTTATCCTTGCTGAGTTGCATCAGTTTTCAAACTGTCTTCTGCATTTAGGGACAGACAGTCATTTATATTTTTCACTGTGAGTCCTTTACTCTATGTTCACTTATATTAAATTGTACACACACTATGGCACAATTTTCATACCTCCACATCTCAGTTTCTATACAATATAGAATAGCTTATGTCTTAAGTATGTTCAATCTCTGTCCTCTCTCACCTCTGGCAAACCTGACTACTCTCTGAAGGCAGAGAAATTTATTTCTGACACTCACATTCTGCACAAGTGTTGTCTAGACCTGCCTGTTCTCTCATTTTTGCCCAGAGTGATTTGACCTTTGACTGGCATCTTGTGCAAGCAATATGAGATAATGTTTGAGATGGCAATTTGTTTTTTTAACTCAAATTCATTTAAAAGTGAAATGTAGACAGTGTTCACTATTACTGTCCATTCACTGAATAAACATAGGTTGGAAGCAGAAAATTAAGACTGAACAGAGTGTCATATAAGATCACAGAGGAACCTATGGCTTCATGTTGGCTATTTGCTAAAGCAATCCAAATCTAATTTCACAGCCCTGCTCTGATAGCCTTACAGCATTCTCTTTAAATAGCTCAAAGTTTTCCTTAAAATATGCATAAATGTCTGCCTCATTCACTCCTAAATTAATCCCACACTTTGTTACTGACCATCTAATCTGAGCACCTCTAGTCACCAATTTCCCACCAGAAGTAACTGTTTTTATTCATTCTCTTTGAATGATTCATGACCTTTTCCTAAACTAAAACTATAAATCTCCTGTAATCTTTCTCCAATTGTATGAAAATCCAGAAATGGCTCCCTAACAAGGGTTCCCACCATGGGTATGTTTCTGGTGATTCTGTTGTCTGAACTATTTTGGCTATAGTTTGAAGCCACGATCTTCAAACACCAGTAAGTGTGTAACTGCGGAGCCAATGCTGACATCTGTTCTTTCCCACTGCAGTTTACCCACATTCTCACTTCCATCATATATAAAATTAAAAATATTTGATATTTCTTTTCCTTGAAACATTTCCTGACATTCTCAACTATATTTTCCTTTTTATATAAAGACTCTATCTGACAGTAAGTTTATATTTTTTAGCTATTTTAATTTATGTTTTCATTCCCTACAATGCTTTTTGTTATCTTTGATATTATTAACTTTATTTTTTCATGTGTCCCTTTTAATTTTCAGCTAAATTTTATATCCATTTGCCCACAGGATTTTACTTTAATGCATCTTTAGGACTTCGTACTTTAAATTTGCAAATCTGTTGACTCATGTGCCACCTTTCCTTAACGTGGACCAGTTTTTCCATTATCTCACTGAACTTTGCCTCTTCATTTCCCGCTCCTTGCATCGACTGAATCCAACTGAATTGTGAGTGTTTCTTCCCAGGGTTCTGCTACTCTCAGTGGCCATTGGTCCTACTTAATTTTCCAGACAAAATCAAGCTTTTGCTCTTTCTTTATGGACTGGAAGCACAGTGATCTTGGAACATTCTAAAAAGAAAAGTGCTATCCTCTTCAACCTTATACATTATCTATAATGTGACTTGTATTGGAATTTATGATACTATTGTCCTGACATTTCTCTGACAGTCTGAAGATCATCCTTTCTATCATCTCATATTGCAAACCTAGAATCTTACCATCTCACTTCCTATTTCTTAATTTTATCATAATGGCTTTCATCATAACAAAACCTGTAAATGCACAGAGTTCCCGCTGTGAATGTGAACTTCATTAATGTTCTTTTTCTTTCTGGCTCCTTCCAAAATGTTAAAACCAGGAATATTAAATTCTCAGATAAAAACAGAAAATGTTGGAGATATCCAACAGATCAGGCAGCATCTATAGAGACAGAATCAGAGTTGACTTTTCAGGTCAATAACACTTCATCAAAACATCTAAGTCCTATTCAGGTGTTATCTATTTACACCTTAATTCACAATTTAAATGCTTAAAGCAACATTTTTCTGGTGGAAGTATCATTGCATAATCTGTTTGTGTGTGTTTGGATCAAATCTAAATTAGGACTGAGTGGTGTATTGTTCTAGAACATGGACTGTAAAGATTGAGAGGTGAGAATCCCTTGTGTTTTTTTTTGTCAGGTTTTCTTTTATATCTCTGATTAAAGATAAGAGTTAAAGTATGGGATGCAAACATAAAGCACAATTAAACCAGCTTCCTGATATATAAAGGATAGCATGTAAACAAACCAATTTAAGATATTTCTATCTTAACTTCTTTTTGTTCTGTCACTGCATCAAACAAAGAAGATGGTTGGTATTCAGAAATAGCATTGATCGTTTATGATATCCTGCTTTGCTGTGTTATTCTCTACTAATTTCTATTTTCTGATTTACTCAAATTATTAAAGTGCTAGAAGTACAAAGTTGGCTTTTAATGAAAACTCATTAAAATTGTCAATTTGAATCATCTGAACTGCTGATGAGAAAGGAAACTGAAATTTTCATGAGTTGGATTACATCAATCAGCATTGCCATTATACAATAATGCTATTTAACATTTAACCTGCAATTAGGTACCAGGCATCATTTATTGATTGAACTAAAGAAAACATTATAAATGAGTCAGCATGTTCATGAAAAAAGGATTTAATTAGTAGGGCAAGACATTAGTACAATAGACCTGTGCAACAAATTATTGGCTGGTTTGTGGAATAGTTAACCTTTTATTTTGTTTTTAATGTATTGCACATATAACCATTGTTGACCCTGAATTCTGTTGCTGAAGATCTAATAGATTACGCCAGGTGATAGGATTCAGCTGAATGAACGTAATACGTGTACAGAGAGCTCCTAATCTCACCAATGCTATTGAGAACAGATGTCACATTGAAATTTGCTGCTCACTGATGCAAAAGAGAAGAACATTCTGACCTGTTGACTCACATCCCTGGTTTAGTCAAAAAAACAGAAATGATGAAGGGGCATCTGCCTTAGTTGACTGAGAAAATCCTGCATATTTATAAACACTTCAAAGGATTGTTTTACGGCACCAACAACAATTTGCATTTAAGTAGCACCTTTAATGTTAAAAAATGACCTTGGCATTTTCATGATTCAGAAGGAAAAAATGTACACCAATCCAAGTCCCTTTTTTATTAAAATGGCTCTGGTCCTATAGTGATAAGTCAAAGTCTCTTGGTAAATGCACTTTTCCTCTCTGAAAAGCAAGATCTAAAGCTGAGGCATAGTGATGGTGTTGGGAAGGGAAGAGGAGAAGCGTGATCCTTGACAAAAAATATCAGGAGCTGCTGCCAAAGTTACAGTCCTACAGAAGATGCCAGCTGTGATCTGATTTATCCACCAGTGACAGTGGCTTCTGAAGATATTAGTTTGATCAGTCCCTTCAGCTAAAGAGTAGAAATTACATTTTGTTTTTAAACTTGTAAGCCAATAATGCTATGAGTACAGTAAAGTGAAAACCAATCAGTCTGGGAGACAGACGTATGTAGGTAACCTGGACACAATCTGTAGATCTGCTAACTGAACCTATTTTCCCATGTCCTTAATAAGAAATGTTTTCAAATGAACTGTTAATCTTACCCCCTGTGGTTTTGGTATCTGCTCTATAAAGATGGAAGTAGTCACACCTTGCATTCTTAACATGACCTTCAGGTGCTATGCCAATTTTATCCGTAATGAATTTCTCCTTGCAAATCATATATATTTACTCATAAAAGGAAGGGGAGTAAGTATCCATATATGCTGTCGCTCTGATGTGGTAAATTGTAATAGTCACCATTCAAAATTTAAGGTTTTGGTTTCTAATGGGCTAGAAGTTAAATTCATCTCCTTTCTGATTCTGAAGGGTGGGACCTCTAGTCTACACTGGAGTCACACTAGTCTGGAGGCAGAGATTAGTTTTCTGAATATCTTGCAGGATCTAATCTTACTGTGGTAATCAGTCACCCATTATTACATCAAATGTGCCCACAATACTAATAATTTACAGTGAACTTGTGACATATTTTATTAAATAACTTTATAAAATATGTGCCACACAGACCACTGAGTTTCTGTCTTTGGCAAGTGAGTGTATCATGTCACACAAGAAATCGTGGCCCAGAAATTCTTCACCACCCAGATGTGTACACAAGTCCTTGGATATGCAGTTTATCAACAAACATTTAGCTGATGAGCACACCATTTAAAGATTCAGAAACACCTGGGGCCCAAGGCACTAAATTACACCAAATTTACACACTTAGCACACTATACCATTGCAGTAGAAAAGTAAAGCATCTATGTCTGAGACTGGGACCAGGTCCTAGAGTTTGCAGGGAAAGAGGTCAGGTGATTGAGGATTGTGTTTGGAGTTGGGGAGGCCATGGATTGGCAGTGAGAAAAGTCGAGGTTCAGGGCCTGGAAGGAGCGAGAGATCGATAGGTGGAAGGGGTTGTCGTGAACTGGGGAACAGTGCTAGTCGAATACCCCTAGGAAAATAGGTAAGTAATTAAAGGGCTACTACCTGTTCTTGGAAACCACCTTTAAATCCCATGCTATTAGAACCTTGTTGTCCTGAGGGTGCCCAATGGCAGGTGTGTCTTGGAAGAGTGACCAAATCTCTGTGGCAACACTAGGGGGTGATGTCATTAGTTATGCAACCACTGCAAGTAGCACAATATGACCTGGAAATGATTGTAACTGCATTCTGTGCCAGGAAAAAAAGTAGTGCTGCCAACAACACATTTATTTGCCTATATTTCCAAGCCAGTTTCTCTTTAAACAGGGAAAACACAATCTCTCTTCTGGACTTTTTTATGAAGGTGGTCGTTTTCTACTTTTTTTATATAGCTCCTTTTTGGTCATGTGCTGATGACTGTCATTAGACATTTCAATCATTTGAATATGTGACATTTGTGGGAAATGTCTTTTTCTGCTGTAACTAAATCAACAGCAGACTGATCTGCAGCCAAACTCATAAACCTCACATCAAAATTACTGTCTGCTAATATTTTTGGAAGTAATTTCTCAGAACAGTAAACTGTAGTGCTAATAAACTGAGGGTGGGTAATTTCACAATTCAGTTCACCCATGCAAGAGATTCTTTATTGACAAGGGTACTTCTGGGGTTAGCGTCTGGGACAAGTAGGGCTTTAATCTAGATGAACTTTCTGTGATGTTGATTCTGGAAAAATACACCTTAGCGAGGCCCTGAAGCCAAGTCATAAGCACGTGGAAAGCACAAGGAGACATTGCCTGTTGATGTCAGACCAGGTGATTTCCTTTAAGTCTATCTATTTCATCTTCAATTTCTTTTTGTTTTCATACATAGCCTCTACAATTTTTTTGGTAAATCATGTCCCTTTGATCTTTCTGGGAGTTACTATATTTAATTTTGTTATTCTCTCTGTCTTCTCCAAGTACTGCTTTTGCTTGGTAAACTATCTGCTGCCAGGTTTGTTTGAGACTTTCTAAATGATGATTTTCCCCCACCCACAAGCAAAGAAGACAGCAAAGCATAATGCTAGAGGTTGGTTTCAAATTACAGTATTTCATGTTCCATCTACCTTAATTCTCTTATTTCTTTCTTGACAAACTTAGCTACTAGCATGGTTATTTGGGAAAGGACTTGAGGGAAACAATGAGGAATGAGGAACCTCTCCCTGAGGTTCAAGGTTTCCTCTTCTCTGATTATTCATGGCTGAAGCAAATTGAATGGGCAGCAGGACCACATGGAAGTTCTTCATCCAGACTGTTGATGCACAATTGAGACAAGTTATGCAGCAAAAATTTGAATTGCACAAAGGGCTTGGGCAGACACACTGGTGTTAGTTTTCATTTTGCTAAGCCAGACTTTCAGTTTTGTAATCACTGCAGTAATTTCTGTGGTACATTCAACTGCTGTGAGGCCAACTTTGAATTTTCAAGTTTAAACAGTGCCCAATTAATTCACCAGGCCACCTTCATGTCTGTAATGGGAACCATTGCCCTAGCCAGCTGTAGAATCGTGCTGAAGTATACTCCACTTCCCTTTATGTAGCTTTTTAAAGGAAGACTGAGAAGTAAAGTTCATTGCTCATCTTTCATTGCCTTAAAAACCAGCTTATTGGTTCACAAGGGAGAAAAAAGGTGGTGGAATTATATAATGCCTTTTAGATTTAAGGACATCCCAAAGTATATTAGAGCCTTTTGACATCCTAGCCAATTTAGTCACAGCAAGCTCCCACATTTGGCAATGTGATAATGAGCTGATAATCTTTTTTACTGGTGCTTATTAAAAGATAAATACTGTCTAGCACTGCAGGAGTAACTGCCCTGCTCTTCAAAGTGGTGACATGAATCTTTCATATCCATCTAAAGAAGCAGATGGGAGATTTGATTTACCATATCTGAAAGGTATCCCCTTGGATAGTATGATATTCTCTCAGCACAGCTTTGAAGTGCCAGACCAGAATTCTGTGCTCAAGACCTGGGAGCGGGAATTGAACGCACATCTTCCAACTCAGAGGTGAGTATTCAACTGAACGTGTCGTGCTTTCCTGACTCAGTCCTGCATAGACTCGTGGACACTCTTTTTATGCGATTGAGGGAGGCAGGCAGCAGTGGCAAGACCACATTTATTGCCTAATCCTAATTGCACTTTGGAGGCTGGTGGGAAGCCACCTTCTTGTGCCCCCTTAGTCTGTGTGCTTAAGGTACTTCCACCTGTGCTGTTGGGTGTAAGTTGCAGGATCAACAGCACTGTCAATGACAGCCTTTCACCACTTTGCTGATGACTGAGATTTGTTGGATGGGACAACCTGCCTATTGTAGCTAGGACATAGGGGGCTAATTTCCACTGTGGGTAGATGCCGCTGTTGCAGTTGGAACAACTTGGTTGGTGGCATGGCTAATTTTGAAGATTGGAGCATGTGGTAAGGGAATAAAGAATGGGAGTTAGAAAAACAGAGCTAAACGAAGTCAGATTTGAGAAGTTCAGAAAGAAAAAGACTACAAGTGGAGAGAAAACCCCTCCAAAAACAGAAAAAAATTACATTTCCTCAGATCTTTATTCAAACAACTGGACCAATGGCAAAACTTTAGCTTTGTGAATTGGATAACTGGATTCTGGATCTCCCTGCCCCTTCATGTGATTTGCGAGAACCCTACTTCATGTTGAAAGTAGAATAATCGGTGTTGTTTGCATTTTGTCAACAAACTGGTTTCAGATCAGACCACTTATGAAAGTCTTACTTTTGAATTTTCAGCGGGACTGTCAAATGCATGGGATGTATCAAAACCATTTGGAATCTCAACAAAATTACTGCTTTGGTGGGGTTGGGGTGAGCTTGCAGTCACAGATACCACCCTGTTAGATGAGGAGTTGACAACCACTCTTCGTTGTCATTGTTGAAATTGGGACATTATTAATGCAGGGAGCAGCACTAGTGTAACAGCATTAACCTTCCTTAAGCCTTTGGTACCATCAATCAGGAGGGACTCTGGAATATCCTCCTCAATTCAATTGCCCACAGGCACTCGTCTCCACCTTATGCATGCTCCATGACAGCATGCAAACCGTGATAATCACCAACAGGTCTACAACAGGACCAACCTCAGTGAAGACCAGTGTCAAACAAGGCAGCCTCATTAATTCAACACTTTTCTCAACTTTTCTTGCTGTAAAGCTGCACCTCATCTCCAACAAAATTCCTGTGGGAATGGAGCTAACCTTCAGAACCAATAGGAAACTATTCACTCAATGCTACTGCACTCCAGAAGCAAGGTCACTTAAATCTTGGTAGTTGAGCTGCAGTACATAGACAATGCTTGCAATTGTGCATGCTCAGAGGATGAGCTTCAAGCCATCTTTGACTTGTTCACTAAAGCGTACAAAGAAGGGCTTTACAATATCCACAAGACCAACCTGTTTCCTGCTGTGTCACACACTGCCCTTCAACATAAAGATTCACAATGAGACCCTGGAAAATGTGGATCATTTCCAACAGTGATAACTCATCACCACCTTCAACATGTCAGCACAGCCTTGGGTTGATTGAATAAAAGGGTGTTTGAAGATCCACATCTCAGATCTGTCACAAAGCTCATAGTCAACCAGACAACAGTGATCCTGCCCTGCTACATGTTTTTGAGGCCTGGACTATCCACAGCAGGTATCTCAAGGCAATGGAAAAATACCACAAAGGCTGTCTCTACAAGATCCAAAATAGAAGGATAAATGGACCCAAACCAGACCAAGAGTCCCACACTGAAGCCCTAGTTACTCAGTCGGCTGCATTGGGCTGGCCTCATCATTCACATGCCCAACACAGGACTCCCAGAACAGACACTCTGTAACATCGTCCCATGGCAGAGTTTGGAATAATGGGACGAGGTTACTCGGAGGACAAGAAAAAGATTCAAGATGTGGTCAAGGATTCCTTGAAGAAGTGCAACATCCCTACTGACTATTGGGAACTCTGACACATAACTGCTGAAAGTGAAGAAGGAGTAAGCAAGATGTATTGAGAACCTTGAGTCCATAGAAAGAGCAGACAACTTCACAAACTATCACTTAGCTGCCTGTTGGCCCTATCATGGAACACTCTGCAGTTCCTGCATTGGCCTCATTAGTCACCTCAGAACCCACAAAACCAGAGCAAGTCATTCTCAACCCCTAGGGATTGGTAAAGAGAAGATCCCGAATTTTAACCTAGGCATTCATGATGCTCATAGATCTGGCTGTCAAGTTAAGAAAGGCAACCAAAATTAAATATTTAATCTTAATTTTATTTGCTGTAAAAATCACAAAACATGTGATCCAAAACTTTTCCCGTATTTATGTTGTAATTTGCAAATCTGGACTTCAGGTAGGTCCACATAACATTACCACATCAATGACAATAGTTCATTTCTGATGCCAATAAGTTTCTATTGTAAGAGGAGCAATTAATGTCACTTAATTATGATTGGCACAAAAATCATGTGGTAAGGCACACAACCCTATGGGATACAATCTTTCTCTAGCCGCCACAAGCCTCTCTTTGTCACGAATGTGCTTCTGCTGATCTGTTTTTCCTCTGCTTTAGGCCAAGTCAAATAATGAGATCATTCCACTTCAGAAATGCCCAACAATGATGGCACCCAATCCAAACAGCCTCAGTAGCTGGGCTGTGTTCAAGAGCCTCACTTTTTGAATGCTTAGCCTTGTGTAGTCCGCTGTTCTAGAAAATTCTGCCGCAGGAGGCAGGCCTTCAAAAAGTCGTCCGACACGCTGCGCTTGGTCGGAAACCTTCGCTGACAGAAGGCAGAGCTGTGATTCTTCATCTGGAATGACCCCTGACTGGGAAATAAGTACTGAAAGATGCTTCTGGAGTAGATTGGCAAATGTGATCTTCTCTGCCCAAAGGTTAATTTCACTTTTATCAAACAGCAGGTCATATTCTCCCTATATATAAAAAAAAAATACATTTCATTTAGAAAGGAAACATAAGTCTTAAACATTCTACAAAAGAAATATCAAACTAAGTTTACATTTTTGTTCTCAATTATTTACAGGATGGGGGCTTTGGAAAAGCCAGTATTTATTGCCTATTTATAGTTGCCTTGTAGGAGGTGTGGTGAACCCTGGCTTGATCCACTGTGGTGTGTGGTGAGAATACTTCCACAATGCCATTAGGTGGGGAGTTCCAGGATTTAGACCCAATGAAAAATAATATGTCCTTATGATCCCAATGATAGATCCTCATAATGGTTCCCATTTCAAAAAACGTAACAAAGATTTTTTTTTAAAGGAACTGATCATTACAGTATTGCATTGTTAATGTAGCAACTCTGCCACAGTAGTTAGAAATGGCCTGCAACAATGTACAGTTTTAAAACAAATCTGCAGTGTTGCTTATCCTTACAATAAATAGACTTGGGTTCCAAGAATTAGGCCAGTGTGTAGGTGTGACAATCCTGGAATTCCTAGATTATCCCATCGAATATTTGCATGTAAAAACTGGGCACGTTCTTACAGGCGAGAAACAGGTGGTTAAGTCTTCTCATTTGAGAACATTCCACATTAAGCAGTATTTAATAATTTAAAAAATGAATGGGAAATTATTAGCAGGTCCTGATTTACTTGTAAAAATAATCAGTGTGATCCCATAAGTCATCTTTAATTGCCTTTGTCCAATATCCAAAACATATTCCGATGAATATGTTCGATTCGGTTAACCATGTGGAAACACACCATTTAAAAAAAAGGGGTGTTTGTCACAAAGCCATTTCTCTATAGCAAATGTAAGGAGATGGTTTCACTGTTTAACTTGAAGACACCATCCAGAGCATTTTTGAAAAAAAAACTTTATCTTTAGATATTGGCAAACAATTTATTACAGATGAAAAATAAGTGCACCATTATGGGTTGATCTGTTCCAGAAGTGCATCATTGGAGAATCTGCATCTTCCAAGTAGACTGGGTTTTGGGGCCTTTGAACTTGCTAACAGGGGGTTGTAACTCTTTTTCAGCACACCATCTACTCAACTTCACGTGGACGACTTTGGGGAGCATGCCTTCCCCCCACCCCCTTAACGCCAGTTTAAAACCAAATTATTGCAGTGGGAGTAATTTAATATCTGCCTCCCACACCTGTGAATCAGACACTCTCTCAACCAATAATGGGTGACCAGAGGTGGAGGGAGTGAGATTAATATTAAACAGGATGGACCTTTTACTGGCCTATTTCCAGTTCTAATGTAATGGGTTGTGATCTGTGTCCAACCACCCAACTGTAAGTCTGTTTTAGCACTAACTCTGTTGAACAGTTGGATGTCACAGTACCAGCCTGCAAGAAACTCCTGGGAAGGATGGTGGGGTGAATGGATGGTTAACAACCCTATGTTGGCAGCCGCCAACTGTGTTTCCATCCAGCCAGGCAAAGTTTACTCTGAGCAATCCTCCTCCGTGAGAAGGGTTGGATCTATGAGCAAAGTGCCTTTATTGCTTTGCTTGAAGTCCTGGGAGAGCAGGTGTGCTTAAGTGCACCCTGACCCACCAAGCTAATTTTACAAGCATGCACTGACTGTCAGAGTTATGCTCAGTTAGGCCTATTCAGACAGTTGTGGCTTCATCTTCATTTCAAATGCAAATTCCAGGGTCTTGGATTTGATCCCTCATTGAGGAAGCTGGTTCAGTTCAGCCAGAAGAGATTCTGGGGTTGTTTAATTAATCACAATTCATCTTTGCTCAGGGTTTGAAACATTAATAAATGATGGTTCCTATTCCCCATCTGACAACCCCTCTATACTTCCCCCAGCACCCACATTCAGTCGGCCTGCAATCCCAGAGAGGGTTTGCACTAGAACTGGCTCAGCTGTCACTTAGTCTGTGCTCTTCTGCCCCTTTCAGACGGAAAGACAGCCTGCTTACATTTACCCTGTCTCGTAACACAAAGAACAAATAGTTTGGTGAGGCAGGAGAATGCTGTCAGCACCAAGAGCCAGCATTACAAGATAGACAGCACCTTCAATGGAAGAGGGACAGAAGTAAAAATGCCATCAGTTAGCTGGGGATGAGCTGATAGTAACTTAACAGTCGTTGATTTTACCCTCAAGACTAAGCAAAGTTACCGAAAGCAATTGGATTACAAACTCAGTTAACATTTGAAAAGAGTCATGGAGTAATTGAGAGATATAGCATGGATACCCTTCAGCTGGGTTCCAGCACTGACTATCAGCCACCTAGTTACACTAATCTTTCTTTAATCCCCTTTTTTTATTCTCTCCACATTCTCAACCTTGTTACCTCCGCCCCCCCCCACTGACCTCCACTCCCACCTCCACATTTTCTACACTCCGCAATTTACAGTGGTCAATTAACCCATGTCTTTGGGATGCAGGAGGAGAACCAGAAAACCTGGAGGAAACCCTTGTGTTCACAGGCAGAACATACAAACTCCATGCAGACAGCATCAGAGGTCAGGATTGAACTGGGGTCCCTGACGCTGTGGCCCAGCAGCTCTACTGATTACATCACTGTGCTGCCTCTTGTACTAGAGGGGACTGCTGGATAGTGTATTGGAATAGGAACCATCATTTATTATTTTTTCAAATCCTTCACTAAGACAAATAGACTCAGGCAAAATGCTCCTTTATAAACATACCAGGTTTTCATTCACTGTATCTTCTTCCATATCATCTTCTACCAGCATCCATTCAATGAGGACTACAATTCCAGGCAAGACTTGGCCCCAGATCTGCAAAAGTTCGCACAGCAATCCAAGGCCAAGATCCAGAGCCAGGGACGGATTAACGACAGAGTACAAAATATCTGTGTGGTGGGGAGAAAACAAAGTGATAAGAACAAACCTAAATCCAAAAATGCTACAGCTGTCCGATGACTAATCAACGTATAAAACTGATACTGATGTGATCTGATTTTTGGGTATTTTCCAAGACAAAAATGTGGTGTGAGAACCAGCAAGGAACTTGCAGCCACACTACAACCTCTCAATCAAGAAGGCACAACAGATATTTAATCACTAGCTGCATTGTGAACTGCTAAAGCGTAACAGAAGAGAAGAAAATGTAAATAGGGAAAATAACATAAAGAATAAGACCAAGTAGTCAGGATTACTGTTATCAAAAGTAAAATCAAACTCAAACGCAACAGGGGCTAAATTTGTTGGTCAATGAAAATGGTTGCAGATATTAGTATTTTAGTCCAACATTATTACTTTCTCTATTGATACAAATCATCATAAATTTAAAGAGGTTGCTGTTGTGCTAATCCCAAAGCGTGATAGAATAGTCTGGTTTTATGATATTTAACAGAGTAAATGATCTTGGAAGTGTTCTTGGTTGTTCAGAGCAATTCAACAGGTTTTTGTTCTAAAAGTAATTTCTTTTAGGTACTGTATGCTACAGTATCAGCATATTTGGGATGAGATGCAAGTTTCACCCTTGCTGATTTCTCAAAGTCTGTTTGTAGGAGATTCAGAGCAGAGATCAGGTTCTTCAGTGGGTGTAAACAGACTATTTTTCTCCTCCAAAAATCATGGTAGTTCTAAGAGATGAAAGGTACCTCTCCTTGGATTTAACTTGCTTTAATGTCAAGAAAGATTGCAGGACACCTCTCCGGAGAGATAACAGAGAGCTGCAAATATGATGAATTGTATTTGGTTCAAAACATTAACCATTCCTCTCTTCTCAGATTCTACTGTACCTCCTGAATATTTGGAGCATTTTGTGCTTTTATTTCAGATTTCCAGAAACAATAGTTGCTGTGGTGAATGCACAGAGTCTATTTCCCAGGATTGGGACGAATTGAGAACTAGAGGGCATAGGTTTAAGGTAAGAGAGGAGAGATTTGACAGGAACCTGAGGGGCCACTTTTTCACTCAGAGGGTGGTCAGTAAATGAAATGAGATGCCTGAGGAAGTGGTTGAGGCAGGTATATTAACAATATTTAAAAGGTACTTGGTCAGGTACATGGATAGGAAAGGTTTAGAGGGATATAGGCCAAACACAGGCAAATAGGACTCACTTAATTGGGAATCTTGGTCGGCATGGACCAGTTGGGCCAAAGGGTCTGTTTATAACTCTATGACTCTTTAATAGTATTTAGTTTAAAATAAAATGTCAATGACCCAGAAGAAGTAATGGCAAATAGCTTGGTCAAGGAAGTAGTTTTTAAGGAGCATCTACTATAGTGTTAGAAGTTTAGCAGGGTTATTCCAGAACTAAACAGCCAAGTCAAGATAACCAGAAAACAACAGTGATTAAATTTATGAACACAGACGCTAGAACTGGTTTAGCATTGACAGCATTGTCCTAAACAGTTTGAGGTATAGAAGATCAACTGGAGAAGGAAGGAAATACTAATTAGTCCAAGTACAGTATGTAAGGAGGTTTCAATGGTATGGCCTTCATACTACTTTGTCTCAAACCAACAGAATGGCTAAAAATGGACTGACGTTGCAAGTGCCAGAATTCTTTAATCACGGGTTATTTGTCAAATTAACTACATCAGAGAAAAGTGGAATAATATACTTGAACAAAGGGCAGGGTTTTCTTCTTGTAAATGTTACTAAAACTATAATTGATTTCCCCCCCACTTCCCCCTCCCCCTTTCCCATTTTTAGCACTGCTCTGTTTGTTGAACCATCATCAGTGAACAGGGAAATCATGTCCCCAAAACAGGAAAGTAAAGCACAAAACTTAAGGTTATCAATTCCTGGAATACCAGTATATAACCTGGACATGGTTTAAATTTCTTTTTATTACATTTTTTGCTGTTAGGACTTCCCCCAGTGATTCTATAGGTAAACATGAGACATTGAGTCACTTTATAGCCACAGGGCAAGGGAGCCAGAAAAAAGTAAAATTTAAGGCTGGGTCATTTTACCAGGATTTAAGTAAAGTACATGAGTGAAAGTTAATGCCTGTAGACACCACGGGCACTTCCTTCCTGCCGCCAACCCTCCAGCGCAGACCCGGACAATGCCAGAATTTGCGGGGTTTTCTGGCAACTACAGACATCAACCATATTGTGTTAAAATTCAACAGATAAAAATAGAATCCAATTCCAGCAGCCAATTCTTGCTCCGTTATGATGTAGGAACATTTAGCGCAACAACAAACATAATCAAAATCACCATAACAAGAAAATTAAATTAAATGTTACATTCTAATGGGAAAAAGATCTGCTGCTCTTTTATACAAAACATGTAGAGTCAAGTTAATGCTTCACAACGTAATTCTTCATCAGTACTGCATCTAATTACTTGCACATCACAATCATTTTCTAAGAGAACGTTAATTGCATTACTTCATAATGCAATCAGGTACAGTTATTTCAATTCTTTGTTTTGCCAGATCTTTGTAGAATTCATTGCCGAGCAGTGAATCATGCCCTGAGAACTTACAGGTTGACATGGTGTCAATGTGACAGGGCTTGGAATGTGGGATGGAAGGGTTGTGTAAAGTTGCTCCTAGATAGAACGGTACAGCACAGAACAGGCCCTTCAGCCCACAATGTTGTACCAACATAGCTATTCCCTCCTACCTACTGAATGCCCACATCCCTCTATTTTCCTCTCATCCATTTGCCCATCCAAGCCCCTCGTAAAAGCCCTCAATGAATTTCTCTCCACTGCCCTATCAGGCAATGCATTCCAGGCATCCACCACTCTCTCAGTAAAAAAAAATACCCATCACACCTGTTCTGAACCTACCCCCTCTCACCTTAAGTGCATGCTCTCTGGTATTGGATTGCTCAATAAAGGGAAAAAGATATTGCTTGACCACTCTATCTATGCCCCTCATAATTTTATACACTTCCAACAGATCGCCCCTCATCCATTTAATAGCATTGTCAGCTTATTACTGGAGGTGAATTAAGCAGAAAACCAATGATAGGGATGGTGGGGTGAAAACACTAACTTTTGTTACTGAAGTGAAGATATAGGTAGAATTTGCATTTGGCTTTTAGGACAAAAGTTGGTCAGTGTATTATTAACAACTACCTGTTGATCCAGCACAATTCTGTGAGGTAGGCTTCTTTTGCATAACGTTTAACTATAAACCTATACCAAATGATTTTGGATGTTTTTTTTAAAATCAGAGGAGGGAATTAGAAGGAGTGATGGGTAAAGTTATAGGAGGAGGCTCTTTCCAGTTTGATGATCATTGCCCCTTTTGGGGGATGAGTCTGTGCCTTGTTGAGTAGATTGTGCTGAAGGACAGACAGTAAGGAAATATCTTTAGAAGGAACAACAAACAATCTGCTGGAGAAACTCAGTGGGTTGAGCAGCATCTGTAGCGGGAAAGAACCTGACGCAGGGTTTCGACCTGATACGTTGACAATTCCTCCCCCCACCCATAGATGCAGCTTGACCCGCTGAGTGCCTCCTGCAGATTCTTGCTCCAGATTTAATCATCTGCAGTCTCTTGTGTATCCACCTATAGAAGGGACCTCTAGATTGGGATCTGCACAGAGAGATACCCTTCAAATTGTGCAGCTGCTGGGTGACGAATGGCTTGATCTCTCACAGCAATGCTTGACTGAGCACTACCAGAGGAATGCTGTGGGCATCTGACACAGATCTAAACAATTGTCATTCACACCAGAAGTACCCAGTCAAATATCCTGGGTTCTGCAACCTGGAAAACCACGTGATTGCATTGTAATCCAGGAGCCATTGATTTTCATCCATGTCAGTAAATTACTTTTCCTCACAGTGCACTGTTGTATGAGCACATAATAACTCCACATGCCAAACTGAGTACTGCATGCTCATTATATGGAAATTCTTCCTGAACAAATAAATGAAAATTATTAAAGAAGGCTGTAATATATTTATTAACATCTTCCCTGCAATAGTAAATTGCTTGAGCATGAAAAAAATTCTTATTCCATATAAAACTACATTTATTCTCACCTGCAGTGCAGTGCCTGGAGTTACCTAACATAAAAATAGTAGCTATTAAACTGATGGGAGGAAACAACAAGTGCCTACTGTTTCAGAATGCTGTGATCTGTCTTAGCTTGAATGATATCATTGCATGCATGCTC